>NC_137025.1:5455000-5530000 GCF_032717465.1 Coenobita brevimanus | reverse complement strand
TGGAGAAGATAATCTGACCTGGGCAATCTGAACAAAGTAATACTGGAAAAGGTAATCTGAACAACGTAATACTGGACAAGGTAATCTGAACAATGTAATAATGAACAAGGTAATCTGAACTGGGTAATACTGAACAATGTAATCTGAGCAAGGTAATACTGAACAAGGTACCCTGAACTAGGTAATAATGAACGAGGTAACCTGGACTAGGTAATACTGGACAAGGTAATTATGAACAAGGTAATACTGGAAAAGGTAATCTGAACAAGGTAGTCGAGTCAGTAAAGTAACTTATTACAAGGTCATCCAAGTATAATACCTCCATATCTATTAATGTTATCTATCATGGTATTATTATTATTATCATCATCATCATCATCATTATTATTATTATTATTATTATTATTATTATTATTATCATTATCACTCGGAACGCGGTATCTGCAACTCTAATGTAAATTCTGAGAGATAAGGAATGCCTTTTACTACCCACCAATAAATAAAACTGTAATCCTTTAACATTCGGCAATTAATATCATTCAAAATAGCATATACTTAGCAAAAAAAAAAAAAAAATAAGTATTCGAACAGCTGTGTGAGGTGGATTTAAGAGGGCTGTATTTCTTCGTAGCATCTTTTCCTTGGCGATTTTTTCTAAACATTAAGCCTTAATAGCCTCCTGTGTGTCATTCATACAGATTATAACGATACTAAAAAGAAGATTAATAGCACAGAAGAGAACGTTCAGGGACACTATGAAAACTAAATCGCTAAGGAATAAGTGTTACGCTAAGGAATATGTGTGTCCAGGCATCTCGGAATGAACGGATCTTGAATTTGGCCGTTTTTTTTTCTTTCTTTCTTGGAGGGAACACTTTTCGGGCTCCTGGCCTTTGGTTCCTTCTTCCTTCCATTACCAAAAAAAAAAATAAATAAAAAGAAAGAAAAGAAATAACTAGTTTACGCCAGAGAGCTCTTGGTTTGATATGCCTGATAAGAATCCCTTGAAATATTCTCAACAGTAACTATAAATCACACCAAAATAATCACAGTCTTTGAAATCAGGAAGTGAGGTGGTTTTTAGGCCGCAACACCTCTTCCCTAGCGATTTATTCTGTACATTAATATAGATCATTTTATTGCCCTAGATAAATTCAGAACAATAACTATATATACCTTAGCAAAACAAATAATTATATCTGAAACCTGGATGTGTATTAGTTTTCAGAGACGCGTAACACCTCTTCCCTAGCGATTTATTTTGCACATTACCACTCAATATCCTTTAGTATCCCTTGAAGTTACTGAGGTGCAAAATAAATCACTTAGAAAAAGGTGCTAAGAGGGGTCCACTGTCGCCTAGCTTACGTAAGGTGCAATATGTCAGAGATTTTTAACTAGTAGACAGAAAACAGAAGCGGTATTTTTGGGGGAGCGTTCTCTCTCTCTCTCTCTCTCTCCCATGTTTCTATATTAACTTGACTGCAACATCCTCTCTCTCTCTCTCTCTCTCCTTGGCAACTGTACAAGTATGCAAGCTAAAAATGTACACAGAAAAATCTTACGCCTTTGCCCCTGTTTCACGCCCTACGCCATGATCATTTACGCCAAAACTGCACCGCCAACGCCAAAACTGTAGCTTGCGTACCGTCATCGCCGTTATCATCCCATATCATGGGTTATCTTGCGTCTGTTATCTCTGCATAGGGTACTCCACATTTTTCACGCCTTACCCTGAAATTCTTACACATACGAACATTATCAAACCATCGCCATAATTACCTTTATATTTAACACCTTTCAACTCACCCATCCGGCAAACAGGCATACACACAACCCCGCAAACAAACAACAAACAATCGTCTACCTCAGCGTGCCAAGTGGAAATGGTGCCACCCAATCAAGTCTCTCCAGCCGGTATTATCCTGTTCAAACTCACCCACTGCCGCAGTAATAATCCCCGGCGTTTTGTTTCTAGTAAAGGCAGACGATTTTCATTCACCTGAGTCATATCCGCCTTATTGAACATCCGTCAGACGATTATATTCAGCTGTGCGTGAGTCACAGAGCCAGAATGTTCATACTAAAATCCATTCACTTTAATCTATCTATCTATCTATTGCTAGACACCTTAATTTCGTAGGGGGTGGCCACAAACAAATAGCCTCCATGTCGCCCTGTCCTCACACATTTCACTGCCCTGCTCCCAGCTCACACACCCCCTCTCGCATATACCTCTCCACTCCTTTTACTTTAACTTGGCCCAAATTTTCGTTCTTTTGTAACTTGTTTCACGTAGCTCAGTGGCAAAATAAGACGATGTTACAATTCTACTATCCTCCCCATTGCACTTCTTCATGACATGCATTATATGTGTCAATATATATTTCTACAACTCAGCATTCAAGATGGAGAGGTGACAGACTTAAGCCAAGCTGGAGTGAAAGGGGTATAGCACCATTATTAACCCCCTCACGGTCGGGATTACTCTAGGTCTCTATTCCAGATGATTCCAGACGATTTTTTTCAGCTGATAAATAAAACCCAAGTTAACCTCTTGGCTTTATTTTTCGTTCTGTTCTCTCGTGTTTTTGCATATCTAATTCTCTTTCGTGTTTTTCTATATAAATAAAAATTGTCACCTACCTAATCCACAGAAATATGTTCATATCGGTATTAACTTTTTTGTTATATTCGCTTTTGTATTTACCGCACAGCAAATATAATGTTAAATCCGCTTTCGTATTTGGCATAACTACAATTATAACGTTATATTCATTCATATCTGGTATAATTATAAATAAGTTAAATTCACTTTCGCATTTACCTTAACTATAAATATAATGTTAACTATCCTATACGTTATTGGTAAATGTATGGACTTTTTCTTCGCTTCTGTGTTTGATACAATATTGAAAGAGAACTGTTTTCAAATGCCTCAGCTATGTTTCTTTGTAACTATGTCATATTCGCAGTTAAATTACCTGTCATATTCACACGTAATTTATCTACATACAGCTGATGTAGTTATGTATTTATCTCTCAAGTCGACTTACACAATGAATCTATTTTTCCATCCATTTTTCCGTACCGTCAATTATCACAAATCAGGTAGTTTCTCTGTTCACCCACCTACTAATCGATAATTTTTCTATTCATGTACACCAAACTTTAAACAAAATAAACACCAATTCGTATATAATCACACGTGTCATGCAAATACAGTATATACAGTTCACGCTAACATCAGTTTGAAGATGTTTGAGTGCAGAATGAGTCCAAAGAGTTCAAAATTAATACAAATAGGAGTCGTAAAGTACACAAGAATAACAATTAACACGATCACTAATGCAAACCTAAACCGGTTATATGATGGAGTTCAAAATGAGTCCAAAATGAGTACTATAAGAATTCAAAAGAGGATACAACAGTGCACAGAACCAAGTATTCACAACCTATAAATTAAAGACAACTCCAACCTGACACATACCGTACCCCTCAAGGTGTTCAGTGGGTCCAAATGAGCTCAAAGCGACCAAATGAGTTCAAAGTGAGTACAAAGAGCATAGCAGTACTCACCTCCGGCTCCTCAATCAACGTCGCCACTCGCCCAGGCTGCAAAACAATAAGAGTAATTTGAAGACATAATTGACGTCACAGTCATCACCATCATTAACCTAACTAGCAATTCGAGAGTAATTATAGGGTAATTATCTAAGGCCATCATCAATAAAATCTATATATCGGTCATCTTAATCCCACTAGATTTAAAAATAATGAAAGGGAAAATATATAGCACCAAACTAGTCATTATCATCAAAATCCTATCACCAAATTTTCTCATAATAATAATAATAATAATAATAATAATAACAATAATAATAAACAACTTCCTCCGACTTGTAATTCATGCAGTTGAATAAAAATTTAGTGTTTGAATACATTACGGTACTAAAGTTGACGTGACCATGAAAGGGAGGGAAACTATTAACTCTGGCCTCTATGACTCACTTCTGCATGAATAAAAATTGATCACAAAGAGATGACGCTGCGACAAATAAAGGATTAAGAGGTGGTGAACGTTTGAAGAAGCCTGGTAAAGAAAAAGGAGAACCGGACATCCTTTTCACACACACACACACACACACACACACACACACACACACACTAGCAAACTTCCTCTCACACCTCTCTTTCTCCCACATTTCCTATTCCGATCTTACAGTTTTCTTCGTTGCTTTCGTTTCTCTCTCTCTCTCTCTCTCTCTCTCTCTCTCTCTCTCTCTCTCTCACCCACGCCTCCCCTGCACACCTCCCTGACCAGTTCCGCTCCAATTATAACAGCCCAGAATGCGCAAAAAGGTCAAAGGTCAGTGGTGACGTCATGAGGTGGGAGGCTGAGGTCAGAATGGAGTAGTGTGGAGGAAGTGACGCATACTGGACGAGAGAGAGAGGCATGCTGGGTGATGGTGAATAAAACAAGTGTATAACAGGAGTGGGTGACATGCTCAGTAAGATGAAAGAATATATTGAATAACGGATAATAAGATGAATAAGTGATATGCTAACTGATGGTTAAGATAGAGTGATACGCTGACGGTGAATAAGAGGAATGAATGAGTGGCATTTGGCTGACGATGAGTGGTGAACGATACAGACAGACAGACAGACATGTTGGCTAAGCGTGAATAGGATGAGTGAGTGTGGGGAATATTTAGACAGCAGACGAATAAGCTAATGTAACTTAACCGCTAAATACAGCAAAAGAAGACTGACTACAAAATAAACAGTCCCCCTCCTTCAAACCAGAAATCACTGTTTACAAGTTTGACTACAACAAAAGAAGGGTAACTAGAACATAAACAGTGCCCCCATTCAAACCAGAAATCACTGTTTACAAGTTTGAATACAGCAAAAAAAGGGTGACTAGAAGAAAAATAGCGCCCCCCCCCCCTTCAAACCAGAAATCACTGTTTACAAGTTTCGCGGCAAAAGGTGATCCAGCCCCAACCTCAGGCTTCTTCTTCACCCTGTTTAGCTGGTCAAACGAGTTCCATTTTTGCCCTGTTTTGCACACACAATCTCACGCATGGAAATGTGATCTCCCAGGCTCGTTTCTTTAATTAAAATATGGCAGATTTATAGACTAGGGTGGTTATGTCACTGTTAACATGATTTATTAATGTGTTAATATATGGTCTTCTCTTGATTGGTTGGGTTATCCAGAATTGCTTCGTTAATTCAAAGTCAGGATGATTAGATTTCAGTTCCTTTAATTAAAATATCATACACATAAGATAGGCTGGTTACACTTCAGCAGTTAAGATGATATATCGACTTTGGTTAATAGGATGATTGCGTTTCACAAGTTAAAATGGTGACTTACTAGATTAAGTAGCTTTGCCTAGTTACGTCTTTACTTATTTACTCCCTGCATTTCTTTATACAGGCAATATCCACATGAACATTACCTCTATTCAACGTGGAAAATAAAATGATCGGAAACACCCTCCATTAACCCCTTCACTACGAGGTATCCCCTTGAATAAAATCGTCTGGTAGCTGAGAATTAAACAGGCGCCATCTTAGTGATTAATATCGTACTGTTAATACGTCTGATATCGCATTTCAAAATATAAGATGTGTTTAACTCTTGCTAAGGAAACGTTGATGGACAGAAACACAATCACACAGAAGTCACGTACTGTTTATAAAGCATTTCGTTCGTAAAAGCTTCCCTCTCTCTTTCTGGCACATCCCCATCTTATTTTCCTGGTATTTCCCCTCCATTCGCTCCCCTCACCCCGATCTGCGTCTCTTCTTGAACTGCTGCACCAATAAAAATCAATAAAGCCGAGCAAATGACATTGGAGACTCAGAAAACAAACATCCTTTTCAACGCCTACTCTCTACAATACTGCCATTTCCTAGGCGTTTTCCTCCAATTTTCCCCCCATCCACCTCTTCTCCACCTTCCTCCCCACCTCTGCCTTTCCCCTAAACCCACTGCCTTAAGCCTAGCGAGCAATAAACCATGAAAAGGAAAAAGAAAAGGAGAAATATTGTTTCGTGTGAGGAGGGAGTGAAAGTAAAAGTAGCATCGATCGTCCAGAGTTGCCACATACCACCAGGAGCGACCACGAACATACGAGTGCGGAAATATTTTAAAAGCTGGCCTATTGCTTATCATTTACTTCAGTTTCATTACTCAGGCTGTCAAATAAATATAATGATAATGTTTTACGAAATTATGACTCACTGGGAAGATAGTGAACGTGAAAGCGGACACAGTTAATCAATATTGCATCTAGACCTTGCAAGATGGGATCAAGATTTTGTATGGGGGACAGCGGAGGGCTATGGGAGCAGGACAGGCCCCCCTAATACAACTATTCACACTGAAGACCGTAAATCGACCCTTGTTTAAGTGACGAAGTCCAGGAGATCATTATGGCAATTGAAGTAACGGTCGTGGGAGGATGCGTGTATGCCACCGACTCAAGACATGAAAATATGGCCTCGGGAGCTAGAAAGCTGAAGAAATAATTGAGCTTCACCATTTTTTTTACAGCAAAACACGACAAAATGTTAAAACTAGGAGGAGGGAACTAATGAACCTTACCTTGCCTGGGACACCCCGATGTGTGGAGTTCCCTTGCCAAAATCTCCTGACGTAGTTCTTGATGTATCCCACTGACGAGGCCCCAAACTGGAAACCAGGGTGCCAGCAGAGAGACCCGTACCCGAAAACCCAGAGGCTGGTGTTCCCTTCATTCGCCATTGTTTACTAGAGCACCACCACTACACGTCCGCACCGAACCAAGTCCTAGCGAGGAATAAAGCACACCACTAAACCGCCTTCCCACCTTCTCGTGTTTCAAACTGGCTCTCCCTCTAGTCTCTGTCTCTGTGGCTCAGCGGGTCCCAGGATTCTTGTTCGGGATCCACGTGCGTCCTGCTGTATCGGGAGGAGCAACACAGCGCCACCAGCACGACACAGCGACCACGATCAGCTGTCGAGGGCCGACCTATTTCCTGGCATCGTGTGCCGAATAGCGAGTGGAGAAACTTAAATATTTACCTAAACTCCACTTACACCCTTCGTCAGATCATGCCTTCTCAAAAATACAAAATCGCATCGTATTCTAAGCCAATAAATGTTCAGAATAAGCGAAGTAATTTTGGCTGGTATGTATGATTTGTATATTCCTTAAAAGCGTAACAGGCACCTCGACTCTTTGAGGGTTTCCCTGGGAGCTGGTGACGTCACTAGCTGCTCACGTCTGGTAGCCAATGCCAGCGCGACTCTGATTATTGCAAGCGTTCTCATTGGTTGTCTCTGTGCGGCACTGCGTTTGCGTATGATGCAATCTTCTCGCGGCGTTTCATTGAGCCCATGTTTTCTACTAGGGAGGGGAATATACCAATAAATTCATCTTCCTTTGATGAATAAACAGGGGGGTCATAGTCAAACAGGTAATTTTCTGCAGGCTACGAGGTAAATATTGTCATCAGAGTGGCCTGAGTATGGCGTTCAAACAGTTCACTAGTAACCGTCACCTTGGCACCATAGCAAACGTTCTGATAAACAAAACGGAGCTAATTGGTTCAGCCACACCTTCAGGGCTTTAGTTTTTTATCTGTTTTGTGGCGGTATATCGGAACAAACGAGGTAAGGTGCAGTATGGCCCACATCTGACGCAAATGAAAGATACATTGAAGAGGAATTTAATCTCTGACGTCATAGCGCGGAGGGGGCTGGAAACTATTTTTGTAGACTTTTTTTTTATTAACCCATATTTCCACTATTCCTACATTAGCATCGGCGATAAAAACTAAAGCACTGCACGCGATAACATCCGGTCTGAAAAACACGGAAATCTTGAACTGAGACTGCTGTTGCGAAATGAAAACATATTGAAACCAACCCAGGTGTTTTTCTTCGTTATTCAATAGCTAAATCTTATCATAGCGAGGTAAAAGGATTTCGTACGTGTCAAGCAAGGAAAAAATAAGAATTCCAGTCGAGTTTGGAATAAAGTTAGTAAAATGGAACACGATGCCGTACCTGGAGCGAGACTGCCCTTCACGTGACCTTCACACAACTCCCTGACGGTCACCTCTCGCGCCGTGTACTGTTCTTAGCAGTATTGGTGTCAGAGGTCAATGCTAGGTCAAGGGTATTCCCAGTGTTGTTGACACTACTACTACTACTACTACTACTACCATTATTATTATTATTATTATTATTATTACTGCTGCTACTACTACTACTACTACTATTACTATTATTATTATTATTATTATTATTATTATTATTATTGAGCAGAAAGAGAACCAAATGGATAAAGGAAATATAAAGAATCTTAGGAGACAAACAGATAGGTAGACAGACCTATCCTTATGCGTTATAATTGTGTGTGTGTGTGTGTGTGTGTGTGTGTGTGTGTGTGTGTGTGTGTGTGAGAGAGAGAGAGAGAGAGAGAGAGAGAGAGAGAGAGAGAATGTGCAGGGGGGGGGGTTCGTTGGAAGTAATACATAGGAAGGTTGAGGCATAGCAATTAAAAACCTTCCTTCCTTCATTCCTTCCAAGTAGCTATTTATTCTCAACACACCCCTTCTTAGTCATATAAGGGAAAACATTCACAGGATCCCATGACTCACTCGGATGAAGGAAATCGTCTGGGAGCTGAAATGGAATACGAGAGAGAGAGAGAGAGAGAGATGGGGTTTGTGGTGGTGTTAATATTTGGATTCCTTCGCTCAATCTCAGCTGAATAAAATCGTCCGGTGTTGAAATAAAACACTTTATTAAGAGTTGTATTGATCATGACGGGGTTGACTACTTCACTATGATTACGTTCCAGACGATTTACCTAGACGATTTTATTCATCTTGGGAGACTTCGAACTGGGGAGGGGGGTTAGATTCGTCCTTTTATTTAATTTATGGATGGGGTTATAAAAGATACAAGGTAGGGCAGTGGATGCTGGAGTGGCCCTAGTGAGAGAGGGCGGTGTTTGGAAACTCCCTGTACTGTTGTTTGCAGATGATACTGTGTTGTTAAGTGAAGACGAAGGGGAGCTGCAAGGCTTGGTGGATGAGTCTGGGAGAGTGTGTAAGAAACGGAATCTAAAGGTGAATGTAGGGAAGGGTAAAGTTATGATCTTCGACAGAAGTGAAGTCAGTGAATGTACAGTAAAGTTGGATGAGAAGGAAATGGAAAATGTGAGTACGTTTAAGTACTTGGATACTGTGATGAGTAAGGATGGAAGTTTAGAGGATGAAGTGCTTGAAAAGGTATGACAAGGAAGAAAGATTGCTGTTTCTTCGAAAGCAGTGATAAGAAACAGGGAAGTGAGCATGGAAGTAAAAAAGTTACTGCACGATAGTATTGTGATACCAACTCTAACGTATGGAAGTGAATCTTGGACCTTGTTGGAGGGACACAAGTCACGAGTGAGAGCAGTGGAAATGAGATATTTGAGAGGAGCATGTGGAGCCACATGGGGAGACAGACTGATAAATGAGGAAGTGAAGGAACGCTGTGGTGTGGATGTGGATGTGATAGGAAGCGTTAGGAGAAACACATTGAGGTGGTTTGGCCATGTGGCGAGGATGGAAAGCGAGAGACTGACGAGGAGAGTGTATGTGGGTGAGATGGAGGGGGTGAGAGGAAGGAGGAGGCCAAGAATTAGACGAAGGGATGGAGAGGTATATGAGAGAGAGGGGTGTGAGCTGGGGGGAGGGCAGTGAAATGGCGAGGGACAGGGCGACATGGAGGTGATTTGTTTGTGGCCACCCTTTACGGGATTGAGGCGTCTGGCAATGGATGGATGGATGGATTATTTTTATTTTTCACTTTTCATGCAATCATCAGTTAAAAATTCTGTTAGTAACATCAAGAAAAAAGTTATCGATCTGAAAGGGTATAAGGAAAACGTTCGCGGGGAAGGAAAAGACCCACATGATGAACCAAGCATAATTATGACTACACAGGATATCCACACACACACACACACACACACACACACACACACACACACACACACATACATACATACATATACAAAGGTAGAGACGGACAGACATAAAATATACACACCAATAAAATGAAGACACACACACACACACACACACACACACACACACACACACACACACACACACACACACACATACACACACACATTTAAGGGAGTTGTATGGACGCGTCTATATCAACACTAAAGCTCCTATGACTCACTCTCAGCCGAAGGAAATCGTCTGGCGTTGGCTGGAATGGAACACCAGAGTTATCCATACCATGAGAGGATTAATGGTCACAGTATTACAACAATCACAGCTATTATGGGAACTACTACTACTACTACTACCACCACTACTACTAATTCTACCACCACCACCACCACTAATAATAATAATAATAATAATAATAATAATAACACTACCAGCACCACCACCACCTCAGTTAAAATATTCTGATGCAGTTACAGAATATAACCCCTTCAGCCCGAGAACGTATTTGGTAGATATATAGATAGATATAGATAGACAGATAGATGGATAGATACAAAGTGCCCCGTAAACAGAACGCCAGAAACTCAGCGGTATCCTGTGTGTTGCGTGAAAGGCTAAGTCTGCGGGTGTGGGCGAGAGTGTGGCAATGGGTGTGGGAAATGAAGAGATGATACAACACACGAAAGAGTGGAAGAGAAGCCTTATATATATGGAAAATAAATGAGATTGTCGTATAGGAGTCTTTACACGCTTTTTTAGGTGACTTAGTTTATCCACACGCCTTGGTATCCACACGCCTGATTATCCGATTATCCACACACCTGTTATCGACACACGTGGTATCCATACACCTGATTATTCACACATCTGGTATCCATACACCTGATTATCCACACAATTATCCACACACCTCACTATCCACACACCTCACTATCCACACACACCTCATTGTCCACACACCTTATTATCCACACACCTGATTATCTACACACCTCATTATCCACACACCTGACTATCCACACGTCTGACTATCCACACACCTGACTATCCACACATCTGAATGGCAATGAGTGGATGAATGACAAGGAAAAAACAAGCGAATAATTGAGAGAGAGAGAGAGAGAGAGAGAGAGAGAGAGAGAGAGAGAGAGAGAGAGAGAGAGAGAGAATATGAATAATATAGTGAGAGTAAATGACCAGCGGTGAATGAATGCTACAGTGAACGGGGGTAAATGAATAACAATAAATCAATACCAGTGAATGACAATAACAAAGCCAATAACGATGACTGAACGAACGAGTAAGTGAGCGAGTAGGAAAACGCGCAAATACAAACCTGAAAAAAAAGTGGTGAAAACGTAAGAAAGTGAGCGAGTGAGTGAAATACATTAACTCAGTCACTCATGCGCCTCGCTCACAAGAGAAAACCTAGTGAGTGTGGGAGAGTAGCAAGATAGGGGTG
The DNA here is from genome assembly GCF_032717465.1 of Coenobita brevimanus. Taxonomy (NCBI): domain Eukaryota; kingdom Metazoa; phylum Arthropoda; class Malacostraca; order Decapoda; family Coenobitidae; genus Coenobita; species Coenobita brevimanus. The sequence continues at coordinate 5,518,518 of NC_137025.1, read as the reverse complement.
AGACTGCGAGAGAGAGAGAGAGAGAGAGAGAGAGAGAAATTTGCATACATAAGATTGCGTTCCTATACTACGTTCGTTCTTACCTGGCAAATATCCCTAACCCCTTCCAGCTCAGGTGAAGGCCAGGTGTAGTCCGACTGGAGGGTTGATTTGACTAGTAACCAAGGAGACTCATATCTACCCAAGGATCATCGAGTGTGTCTGGTTAATCTCTGTAATTCTGAGATGAGAGAGAGAGAGAGAGAGAGAGAGAGAGAGAGAGAGAGAGAGAGAATATGCTAATATTAACTGTAATTTCTGTTCAGTTAACTATGTATTTCACAGCTCCAAAAATAACATTGCAATTATTATTATTATTATTATTATATACATACACAGAGGTCATAAGGAAAGAGAATTCATGACCTGACCTCCTGACTTGGGTCATGTAAAGTTTATTGTGTGTACACTTGGATGTGCTATGTACGTATTTATTACACACACACACACACACACACACACACACACAGCTCTGGATTACATTAGAGAAAGTATGGCATTGAGAGGCTGTGTGAAAGTGAGAAAGTGTATGAGAGAAAGGTACTACTGAGAGAGAGGGAGTGTGAAAGTGACAGTCCGGGAAAATGGGTAAGAAAGTGAGCGAGAAGGAATATGTGTGCAAATGAGTGAGAGAGGATGATTGTTTAACAGAAAAGAGTGAGGAGTATGACTATGAGAAAGGCTGTTTGAGAGAGAGAGAGAGAGAGAGAGAGAGAGAGAGAGAGAGAGAGAGAGAGAGAGAGAGGTAATAAGTGAGTTACTCTTAGTGCTATGTTAAGAGAAAACTGTGCCAGACTAGAGTGCCAACCCCCCTCCTCTTCCCTCCCCTCCCCTTCCCCCTCCCCACCTCTCTCCCTTCCCTTCCCTTCCCCTCCCCTCTGTCAACTCTCCTCATATCCCTTCCCTACCCTCCTACTTCCCCTCCCTCTTCCTCCCCTCCCTCTTCCTCCCCTCCTTTTCCTTACCCTCCCCTCCCCTCCCCATTACCGACTCCCCCTCTCTATCCCTTCCCTCCCCACTCCTGTCAATCCCCCTCGCTGTCCCTTCCCTCCCCTTCTCCTCTCCCCTCTGCCTTCCCCCCTCCCTATCTCTCCCCCATTTTTCTTTTTCTCCCTTCCTCTCTGCCTTCCCTCCCCCTCATCCCCACCCTCCATTTTCATTTTTCTCCCCTTTACCTTACCTTCTCCCCCTCCTCTGTATGTTCTCTACTTCTTTCCTCCCCCTTCCTCCCCATCTACCCTCCCATGCTTCCTCTCACCCCCCTTACGCTCCCCTCTCCCTCCCCTTTGCCCCACTACCATCATCCCTCCTCCTCTCAGTCTCTCCTCCCTTCCGTCCTCCTCTCCCCTCCCCTTGCCGTTTTCCCTTCTCTCCCCTCCACATCCTCCCTTGTCAACCTCTCCCCCTCTCTCCGACCCTACCCTACCCTTCCCCTCCTCCCTCTCCTTTTCCTCCCGTCCTTTAAATCTCTCTCTCTCTCTCTCTCTCTCTCTCTCTCTCTCTCTCTCTCAAAACCCCTTCACTACGACGTTTCTCCAAGTTGAATAAAATCGTCCGTTGAAAGCAAGCGCAAAAATAAAGATGCCATCCTAGTAAAACAACTATTGTCAGTTTATATATAACTGGCATATATCCTTAACCCTTTACAGCTCAGTTGGTGGCAAAATGGAGTCTGACCGCAGGTTCGATTTGTCTAGTAACCAAGGAGATTCATGCATACGAAGTTGTGGATGCAGAATATTTCGTTGAATCCTGTGGAATGAGACAGGAACTCGGTTAATATTTAAGTTTCTGCTTCATAATTAAAGTTCATCGAATTTCCTTCAACGTTGTATTAATGTTGACAAAGTGGCCCAGTCCCGTCAAATGATAACAAACTGACTGTTCCGTACGCCACCTGGAGCTAAGTAACATCATGGAGAGGTTCCAGTAATGTTAAATAAGCGTCATCTTCATGAAAAGTTTAGCTTGCCTAATTCAGTTTTCGTAAAATATCGTTCACGGCGCATTTCAAGCAGCAGGTATAAGCATTTTTTAATCACAGAGGTACCAATAATATCCTAACATAAGATTTTAGATAACCAAAAATCCCTTTGTCAATCAGTCATGACCATGGGCAATGCATCTTTTTATTTATTTTTTTATTTTTAGAAAGAGCTAAAAAAGTACATTTTGGAAGAGCATACATATTTTTTCGTGTTGTTGGATACCTTCAAGCAACAAGAATGATCAAGATGCTCCGATCACAGGGATGCAAATAGTACATTGTATCATAGTTTCCCAAATCACTTTCAACTTCCTTCTGCGCTCATTATTAACAATGAATTATAGCTGAATACGCTTCTTAATTTTGTTGACGGATTTTCGTTCTTGAATTTTTAAATAAATGTTTAGGAACAAAAACAAACTCAATTGAAATCGGAGGAGTTGGTACTTCACCCAGAATATGAATCCTGGTCGCTGATTGGTCCCCGCGTCAGCCAAATGCTCCCTGATTGGCTGGCTGGCACGAGCGCATCAGTCGCATCTCAAAACATCGAGGTGACGGCCACGTGCGGAGATTATTATTTCACTGTGATTATGGCCGATTTACAGCCCCCTTGGTGAATTCAGCGGCTGTGGGATCAAGAGGAGATGTGTGGGCGTGACGTGGAAGGCAAGATGGGCGTGGACGAAGTGTTGGACGGGAGGTAAGTGTGAATTTAAATTGGCGTGACATTTGCAGTCGCGTGTTTTGAATTTTGTGTGGGTATGGAGGGACGGGATGGGGTATAGGGGTTGGGAAGGAGGGGAGAGAAGGAAACAGCGTCTCACATGACATTTCAGTGTAAAATCGGCACCTGGTGTATTGTTTTGAAGCATTAGGTTCGTTTTAGGTGCATATCCGGTAGTTTATGTTTGTTGGTCGGTAAGAAGGTGGGAGTTGTGACGCGTTTAAATGTCCTGCCGCGTTTCTTCCTGTTCCTCCATGCGTTTGTTTTTATTTTCATTTCACACATATTATCTCCCCCCTTCTCCCTTACATTTCCTCTTCCTATCTTTTCTTTAATATCAGTTTCTACACTTCTTCCTTCTCCATTCTGAGTCCTTCCTTCCTTCTTCCCCGAACTATTTCTCTCCTCCCCCTTCTTTCTTCCTCTTTTCCTCCACTTTAAGTCCTACTGTCTTACGCTGTGCTTTCCCCCCGCTGTCTTTATTATGTCCTCTTTCTGTCTTTAAAAACCGCGAGATCACAGGAACTTCATAAACCTCAAGGATTTATATAGCTAAAACAAAACTAAAACGATATTGATATAACTTTAAAAACCTTCAGGACATGTAGAAGACTTTGTAGAAATCTTTTGAATATGGTTATAACTAACTTTATAAGGTTCTTCACGCCATTAGTAATTTGTAAAAGCCTTCAGATTAGTTAAAGCTTTGTAATATATATATATATCTCCAAGACCTTCAGAATGTCATGAACTGTAAGCCCGTCAGAATATGGCTAAAGCAAAAACCAATTTAACCCTCAACATCATTAAAATTTAAAAATCCACCAGTAACTAAAAAAAAAAAAAAATCCTCTGAAGCTTTGTTATTCATACTGTTGCTAAAACTTAAGCTAAAATCTTCAGAATATCTCTAAATCTTTGTAAATAAGTCATTGTAAACAGGACTTTCTAACACTCCTCAGAACAGCCTATATCTTTAGCTCTGACATGACCAGAATATTGATAACAGTTTGAAAATACTTTCATAGTATCCCTAGAACGTTGTTCAGCCTGCAGTTTATCCTCAAGACTGTATAATACAAAGGCTTCAGAATGTTGCCAAAACTTAGTTTTAAAAAATGAAAGTATCCCCAGAATTTTGTATAAAAATAAACTGCCTTTTTTTTTTTTGTAAAGTTATTCGTGAATTCTTAGAAGTGAACTTGTGAAAGCAATTTTAGCCAGAACACTAGTATTCTATATTTTACATAACAGTATTAAAAATTAGGTAAGTCTGCAGTTTCCAAAAGATATGATTCTGGTATTAAGTCGGAATTATTGTTGAAGTTGCCAGAAATCTGAATTTATGCCAGGACACAAATTAGGGATAAACATCTGTAAATACTATTAATTATGGTATTCTAGTTATACAGAACAAAAAAGAATGCCATTTTTTTTGTAATTTTTGAGTATTAATACGTGATATTTTTTTCTTACTCAAGTATTTTTTGTCACCTGTTTTGTAGGGGTCAAGGAAAAAAAAAAATGGCATTTTACTTCAGTATAGGATTTCTCTGTGTGACGGTTAGCATGCACAAACTAAATATTTGCACCATGTAATTGCAGTTATCAAGTTGAAGTTGAAGAGTACAAAATATGTAGTTTTTGACATTTCCCTCCCCTTTGGGTGTTATAAAATTGAAAAGGCTCAGTTGTTCATTTATCTTAAGTACGTTTAAAGTACCGTTTGTAGGTAAATGTACACACACACACACACACACACACACACACACACACACACACACACAATAATAGCCTAACCCTTCCCCCATACCCCTCCCATCCTCCCCTCCCCAACCTCCATTACTTCATCTTTAGGCTACTTAGCGATACTATCAAAGACTGTCGGACCGAGCATACTGTTGGGCTCTGTTTTGCCTTTGTCCTTATTCACAAAGTATGTAGCTAGGATATTTTGGGATGCAACCATTGGGAATCCGTAGCTGAAATTCCGAGATTGGTCCAGAGTAACATTAGGTAGCCAAATTAACAGTAAGTGAAAATCAACAAATTCCCAGACAGTGCTTAAGTAACAGCCCTCCATAATTATATGCCCGTTTTACGCCAACTGTGCCTAAAATTGCCATCTCTTCATCGTGAATGATAAGTTGAAATAATAGAGGGACGCTAGAATATGGTGCTAATCGCGAAGAAGTGCCGTGGAAAGTATGTGTAGCTTAGCATCGTTCTTCTCTACCACCTATGTACCTGAAATAAGCTGCAAAGGACAAAACCTTAGTCCAGATTAATGTGAAAGGACTGTAGGTAACCCAGTACCAGTACACAGAGGAGACTGAAGGAAACATGATCCTCCTTTGCCCCTTCAGTACGATTACTAGTATAATTTTGCTACAGTCACACCTTTTTACTCAGTTTAAGAGAGCCACCTGGCAGTGGAAGGATCAGTGAAGCCTGTATCTGTGCATTCCATTACGAAGAGTCTCTCCTAAGCTGAGTACAATCGTGTAGATGTAGCATGGCTGAAGAAAGTATTGTCGGAGTGAAGTTAAGGCAGCAACCCGGAAGCAAAGAGGTCTTGAATTTGACTTTTTTTTTTTTTCTAGGAACAGTTTTGCCAAGACTTTCCTTCTTCCTTTCATGAGAGAGAGAGAGAGAGAGAGAGAGAGAGAGAGAGAGAGAGAGAGAGAGATTCCTTCGGTCAGCTTTCGCTGCTGCTTATCTCATCGTCATGGGGAAAAAGTAGTATTTTTTAAGGTAGACTATTAGACTTTTTGTTTTTTGCTTAATAGAAGAACTTATGAAGGTTATGAGAGGCCCCATGATAATGAATATGCTTATGAAGGACTATCTTCCACATGCAGTTCGAGAACTCGATCTGGTGATAGAGTGAAGTGCCAAACACGTTGTCGGGGTGAAGGGGTTAGCACTTTCAACCAGAGGACGCATTTTGTCACGTGTGTGTGTGTGTGTGTGTGTGTGTGTGTGTGTGTGTGTGTTTTTACTGTATCCTGGTGTATATGTAAGTACCGGTATGTATACATCTCTGTGTAGCTGCTATTACCATTCGACTTTGTTTAGCTCAGAAAAAAATTCGTACTTTAGTTGTTTTTTGTGTGGTTGTAACGGATACTTCCTAGTTTGGTAAATTTATATGAGAGCGGCAAGAGTACATATCATTGACGTACTCGGATTGAAGGGGTTCAGTGCGTCCATAGCAGCGAAAGGAGCAAGGTGGCGCAGTGGCCGAGGGAGGGGGGGGGGTAAGGGGGAAGGGCGGAATCGATTCTTCACCAAACGTTATAGGCCTCAACACGCGATGGGATTTGGGGCCGTATTCTAAGTGATGTAGGTGTCTTCGTAGCTCCTCTTACTTCGCGACTTATTTTGCACCTACGTTACACATTGTTAGCCTCCTGTGTGCCGTTGAAGTAGACTGTGCCGGTGCCAAACATATATAAAAACCGTATTTAATCGCTTAGAAAAATGTGCTACGGTCTCCAGCGCCACCTAGAATACGACTTACCGGTATCGTACATGTATTTTTTTTTTTTTTTAATGAAAGCAAGAAGGAACCAAAGACCAGGAGCCCACAAACCGTTCCTTTGACCTTTGACCCATGGAATCAGGTGACTTTTTTTTCTCTTTCTTGCTACCTCTGGAATATGTTTGCTTAGGAGATTTTTCGAATTAGAGGGATTAGATGTAGGTCTCGTCGACATTTTCACACCTAGACGGCTCTCTGAAAGTGAATAAAAAAAAGATTGGTACCGTAGTAAATATTAGCTGATAAATTACGGTACGTCATGCATCTTTCCGTCTTGAATGTTGTTATACCGTACGTTAAAATTAGAATATAGTACTAGTCACGAAGAAGTGCAGTGGAAGCGATGCGGAGCTGTATCTTTTTTTTTTTTTTTTTTCTGTCGCGGAGTTACGTGCGATAAGCTGCAAAAGGACGAAATTCTGAGCCAAGTTAAGGTGGAAGAACATGAATTGTTTTTTTATTTAACTTCAAAAGCCATGAGAAAACAGAACAAATTGACATGAGAAAATAATTCAGGGTGTCCACAGGTTATCTTTATATTTTAATGTTTAATACAAAAATTTCGATACCGGTACGATAATTACAAGTGCTTTATTGCTTATTAAAAGAGAACATAGCCATCCACTAACACAAAGTTTATACTTGGCGAATCTCTTCCAGTCTATAGGCAAGAAACTGTATAGTAACTCACTAGCAGCAAGCCCTCAGCGAGGTGATGCACAATCCTTCTTTAAGATGATACGGCAGTTAGTTGAGTGGTTTTCCAGCTGTGATACTCCAGATTCACTGGAGACGTCAAAGTAAACATTTGTCGTAGGTTGTAAAGACAGTTTATGAACACCATGTTTATAGTTAGTCAGTCGGAATAAGACATGATAGCCGACAGTACAGTATGGTATTTACAGTAAAAACTCTTAACGATGGCACTTAGAGAAGGTTGTTATTTTTGCGTGGATGTAACCTGCCTGATACGTACCAGGTAGGCTAATTTTTATCACCCCTCTTTAGCTTGCTAGGCCTCCGGCCCGTCGTGTTATCAGGTGTTATCTTACGTAGGCTAATTGTCTTTCCTTACGCCTGCCCTCCCCCCTGTCGTGCCGGACCCCTCTTCCCCATTTCTGACAGTGCCTCCTTTCCACCATCGTTTACCTCCCTCAACATCGCTTTCTCTCAACCCCACCCCCACGGACTTTTTACCTTTAGCCCAGGCACGTTTTATATATATATATATATATATATATATATATATATATATATATATATATATATATATATATATATTATTTTTACTGCTGCGAGACATTTTAATTTAGCGTTTAGGTGAGACTTCAGACTGGAAAGTTAAATATACCCTTTATAAGCCCCTTTAGTACGAGAGAGCTTTCCTAAATTGTGATATTAATTGGCAGTAGGCTGGATTAAGCTGCAAATTGAAGGTCAGCGTATTGATGAGGTTACCGTAATGTCATCTAGCTTCTTACAGTCCCTTTCCCCGCTTTTCACTCCTCTCCGTCACATCTTCCCCTACCACACAGGCACCATGCTGATTCTCATACAGATTCCCCTTCCCATAACCTTCAGTCCACCCTTTCCTTACAGACTCATGGTTCTCTCTCTCTCTCTCTCTCTCTCTCTCTGTCAGTTCTAGGGCCACAGTATTTCCCCTCTTAGACCCACAAACCACCTACCGTTCTTCACTCCCAACTTTCCATCCTCTCTGCCTTTTTTCCTCACTCTTCACAATTTCTCTGTTTCCTCTCAGTCTCCCCTTTTCTCTCCTTCTTCCCCTACCGCATTTACCTTGGTTAGACCTCCCACACCACTCTCTTTTTTCCCTCTCCCCACACCCTCCCCCTTTCCCCTTCCTTCCTTCCACCACTTCTTCCGGGTCCCCCCCTACTAGCACCGTCTTCCTCTTCTCTCCCCACACTATCCTCCCCGTCTCACACTCCTCTTTAAAGTATCTCCTCCACAAGGTGCCCATATTCACCCGTATTCTCCATCCCTTCACCCCCTTCCCACACAGACGTACTCCCCACCGCAGCCGACTTATTCTCCCCCGTTCTGGCTTTCTCCCCTCGTAATTACCAGTATCCCCTTCCCTTGGACACCACGTATCACCAACCTGCTCCTTCACTTCTACCTCCATCCCCTCACAGCCTGTCCCTTCCCTCCTACCCACTCCCCTCACAACCTATCCCTTCTCTTCTACCCCCCCTCCCATAAGCCAATCCCTTCCCTTCTATCCCCTCCCCTCACAGTCCCTCCCTCCCTCCCCACACAACTATCCCCACTTCCACCCTCCATATTCATCTTTTCCCACACTTCTTCGTCAGCGTTATCTTACTCCCCTCCCTTAGATTCTCCAGAATATCCCCTCCCCTTTATCCTTAATCCCTCCCCATACATTACTCTCCCTCCCTCCCTCCCCTTCCCCATATAGTACTCTCCCTCCCTCCCTCCCCATCCCCATACATTACTTTCCCTCCATTTCTCCCCCTCCCTATACATTACTCTCCCTCCCTCCCCCTCCCCATACATTACTTTCCCCCCGCCCATACATTACTCTCCCTCCCTCCCCATATGTTACTCTCCATCCCTCCACCCCACAGCACCCCTTCCCCCTCCCCTACTTAGTGCCATGGTGGGGTGACTGGAGTGCCACTTCCTGAAACATTATTCCTGTTTGTACTGGCACTGTAGGAAGGGTAGGGGCCGGGGAGGAGAGAGAGAGAGAGAGAGAGAGAGAGAGGAGGGAGCTTGTAATGGAGGGATTGGAAACTAGACTGCCGTAGCTTCCTTACTGGCACTACCATAGGTCTCCCAAAGGCTGAATAAAGTCACATGGAAGTAGTAGAATATATTATACGAATTAGAGAGGGAGAGAGAAATATGGCGTTAGCTACAACAGAAAGCTAGAGTTGTTCCGATCGAGAGGGGGTTAAGCTAATGATGCCGTAAATTTCGTAGACTAGTATGAAATCAGTATCAGCTGAATAAAATCGTCTTAAGCGAAATAAGATACAAGAGCTGCCCCGACCATGAGAGAGCTACGGTGAAAAAATAAAGAAAAAATAAATATCAAGCACCAGGTGAAGCTAATTGTCTGTTATTAGGCAGGTGATCGATTAGCGCGATAATCTCCCGACCCTCTTTTGGAAGATGAGAAAGAGATAATTACGGTAGTCTATGAACGAACGGTGAAGAAGGAAGCAGGGCACGAGAGAGAGAGAGAGAGAGAGAGGGAGAGATTGGTAAAGAAGGAATTTATAGTGAGGAAGGGATTGATTTACTAAAGAAGGAGAGACTGGGAGAAAACGAAAAAGGTGAGAGAGAGAGAGAGAGAGAGAGAGAGAGAGAGAGAGAGAGAGAGAGGAGTACTGGTATTAAAAAAAAAATTATAGTGATGAAAGGATTGAAATACTAAAAAAAGGAGAGATTGGGAAAAACGAAAAAGGTAAAGACAACAGGACTGAGGAGGAGAAGAAGATTGGGCGTGGGAAAGACTCGGTAAGAGGGAGGTGTGGGGGGAAGAGGAGGGGAAAGGGAGGAGAGGGAGAGGTGGGAGGAAAGGGGGGTTAAATCCCTTCCAGTAGCTAATTTTACCCTAATAACCCCTTCTTGGAAAACACCCCCCCCTACCATTATTTCCCCCTCCCTTCTTTTTCCCTACCAAACACCCATCCCTTTAATTTTCTTCACTCCCTCCCCATTCACTGTTTCCCTCCTGCGCCTCCTTCTTCCCATTCCACTCGCCATTCCCATCCCTCCACTGCTCGCCTTACTCCCCCTTCCCCCCATCACTTCCTCACCTATCTACTGCTCATTTCCCTACCTCTCCATTACCCTCCGGCCTCCAGTCCACCTCCAAAGCTCACACCCTCATCTCCACTACCCACTCCTCCACCTCTCCACTACCCACTACCCCCCCTCCGCCCTGCCACAACCCTTCACCCTTCGCCCTTTTTCTGTCCCCTTTCATCATCCTTTTTTCCATCTCCCTTTATTCGTATTTTTGCCCTGAAAAAGGAGGAAGTGAGACCATTACTTTTATAGAGACTGCCCTTGGCCTCTTCCAACACGAGAAATCTTATCAACGCTGCAGAAAATCGTCTGGAGACATTAAAAGTAAACTGTAGGTGTCATCATACTGAAAGGGCTGAGAGTGTATTTAACCCTTTACTACAAGATATATATATTTTTTTTTTTTCGTTTGGAGATAGCTTGAATCAGTTACAGAAGGCGTCAGATTAAAAATTACATCATGACTGCAAAGAAATAGTAGTACCGGGTATGAGTAATATATTATTACACAACTTGCAGTAATATTACAAAGTTAGGCACGATATTGGACAGACCATTATAGTATGAGTATAAAAAAAAACTTGAAATCCATTATATATTTCAATTCAGACTTCAAACATTACAGTATGAATCCAAAACCTACCATCCAAAAATTGCTCTATAACTCTGAAACTTACATCGATAATTTGCTGCGGAAATGTCTGTGGGGAGATGCAACGTCCTTCTTCTCCTAAACAAATTGCTGGGTTCTAACATGTACGCTAAGTGTCTCCCCGTGGCGTTGTAACCACTTGTTGGGATGGCGGCCTTGACTTGCGTCCATGAGTTCCAACATGCCATGCAACCAGGGGGAGTAGCCTTGGCATCTACTTTAACCTACTTTAAACAGGACTACGGTAGCCTGAGGACTTGCGATAGCCCAGCACTTCGAAGGGGACTGTTCAGGGATTGGATTTTATTTTCGTTTTTCTCATATAAGTGTCATTAGGGGATTGGATGTTGCTTTCTTTTTTGTCATATAAGTATCTAAATATTATCCTTTTAAATGCACCTGCAGGGTATTGATATATGGTAGGGTGTGTTTATATTTGTTTACATTTCCATTCTTGAGCAGTCGAACACGTACATAACTACTGAAGTTTGTTTTGGTCAACTTCTTGTCACACTGCCCTCCAAAGCTGTGTTGAGATAGCTGTGTTACCAATATTGCAGTTTTCTGAACGTCCAGATAGGCCTGCATTTTACTTAGATCGGAGAAATCAATTTGTGATGGATGAGGTAGGGATTTAGGGTTTATTTTTGAGAAATGTGGTTTTACATAAAGGTAATGATATGAAAAATGAATATTGCTTTCTTCTCATAGCATTAAACAGTGAAGGCCTAACGAAGGTAGCCATCTGGCTAAAGTCTGCTCTTCATCTTACGAGAGTGAGAGAAAAAGGAAGTACTCTATTTTCTTACTGTGTGATTGTCCTTATAAGAAGCCAGTTTCAAAGAGAGGTAAAGGTAACAGTACTGTAGGTGTGTTGGATTGAAATTAGTTCCCTCGATGATGTGTTCAGCTCCGTGGGATTGGTTGAAAGGATCGAGGAGGGGAAATTGTTATCATTAAGTTCTGTCATATAAAGAAAGCTGCTCGTATTGTGGGTCGCGCAAAACTTGACCCATTTTTGGCAGTTTCCCTCCCGTCCATATCCCAACCAACCCTCCTCACACCTCTGCCCTGCCCCATCCACGCCCTACCTGTCCTACCCACACCCTGCCTGCCCTGCCCACACCTTGCCTGTCCTACCCACACCCCTGCCTGCCCTACCCCACGCCCTTACCTCCCCTGCCTACACCCTTACTTGCCGTACCCACACCCTTACTTACCCTGCTTACATGCTTACATCCTCTGCCCACACCCATACTTGCCCTCCCTTCACCCTACCTGCCTTACCCATAACCTACCCCGTCCTGCACTACCCACACCCTACCCTTCCCTACTACCTCACCCTACCCTACCCTACCCTGCCTTGCCCTACCCTACCCTACAATACCCTGCCCTACCCTACCCACACCATACCTGCCTTGGCGAAACGGGTATGGGCGGAAACTGTCTAGACTCGGGAATATTACTCACTCCAGGCGCTATTTTCCCCCCCACCCCCTGCACCCTTCATTTTCTTCTTATTCCTCTTCATCTCATTTTTATCTCACGTCTCTTCATTTCTCTTTAATTGCTCACTCAGGCGCCATTTTCTTCCCCCTCCCTGCACCCTTCATTTTCTTCTCATTCCTCTTCATCTCGTAGTTCACTCTCGTCGCTTCATTTCTTTTTCTCCTCTCCTGTCTTGTCTAATTACTTTATAATCTGCATTTATTACAGTATATTCTGCTTCTTTAATAACCCTAACCTCTATTTTCTTCTCGTTTTTCTATTCATCTTGCTCCATATTTATTCTTGATCTTTTTTTTAGTCGTACCTCTATCATTTGCGTTTCTGTCTGTCCTGGCCTAGTCTTCGTTTTCCTCTCTCTCTCTCTCTCTCTCTCTCTCTCTCTTTCCATTGCATCATCTCAGCCACTTCCCATCCTCTCATTTTTCCAACTTTCAACTCTTCTCATATCATATCCATATTCATTTCCTGATCATACACTTTTATACCATTTTCATTTCACATCACCTCTCTCGTCTTTTCTTCATTTTCGTTTATTCTCGTAATTGTCATCTTTCGTACACAGTTACAGCGTTCATTTCCCCTCATTTAACTTCATTTTCTCGTTATCAGTTACCAGTTTCCTCCGTTTTCTCTTCTAATTCTTTAACGTCATCTCCATCTCTTCAAACACCTTCAAATATTATGCTTTTCCTTTTTCTTTCACTTTTCCTCGTCATCCTATCCTTTCCGTTTCATCTCTCCTGATCCTCCTCACCTCTTTTTATTTCCACATATCATTATTATTCACACTTCATTTTCCTCTCATGTCAACACCTCTCTCTTCCACCCTCATTTCGTCATTTCTTCATTACCACCTCACTTTTCACCTCATCACTTCTCGCCTCCTCCTCCTCCATTTTCTTATGCCCCCATGATTCATCACTTTCACAGTGTCTGCATCGTTATTCACTTTATCACCCCTTCATTTCCACATCACTTTCCTTCATTTCCTCATATACTCATTATTTCTCTCTCCTCGTTCCTTAATTTCCTGTTTTCATTCCTGATTTTCATTTTCGTCTTCATCACAATCACTGTTCACCACATTACCCGTTTCATATCCCCGTGACTCCTTCATTTCCTCCCCCCATCACTGTTCATCACTAGTCCTCATATCATCATCACCTCGACTTCATTATCTCATCACTTCATCACCCTAACACTTCCTCTACCTTCCTTCATTTCCTTATAGCCTATCCCTATTATTCATGATTTGTTTATTTATATCTCAAGTCTTGATCACCACAAGTTCACTTCAGCACTGCGTCATTTCTTCACTCTTTCATTTCCTCGTAGGTTCGTCCTCATTTATTTTTCCCATTTCTTTCCATTTCAGTACCTCTTCTTCATATCCTTCACATTTCCAAACCGCTAAATACCACCTCATTTCATAATTTCCTGACATTTCTGATATCATTTCTTCATCACCTCATTATTTCCCTACACTCCGACTCTTATTACTCATCATTCTCTGTTCATCTCCATCTCATAATTTCCTGTCACTTCTGATACCATCTCTTCAACACTTCATTATTTCCATACACTCCGACCCTCATTTCTGATCATTCTCTGTTCATCTCCACCTCTTAGTCTCTGCAACCCCTCATTTCCCCATCAAACAAAGCAGGATATCTATTGAGGTGTAATCTAGGCAATTAGTGTGGAGAAAGTGATTAGGCCTTATTATAAATTTAATTGAGGATATTTCATAGGCGTTGGGCTGTGAGTAAAAGTGAATAACTGGATGTATGATTAGAGGGTAAATGAATGGCTGGAAGTTGATGTCATAAAACAGAAAATATTGGAAGTTGGTGTCAGTAATCAGAAAGCAAGTAGGAAATATATATTCCTGTTCACTCTATCTGGGAGTAAAATTGCCATCTCTCCATCTCAAATGCTGAGCTGTAACAAGAGATTAGCTAATTACAATATCATGCTTGTCACGAAGAAGTGCTGTGAAGGGGATGTTGGGTCATAGTATTGTCTTATTCTGAAGCTGATCTACAGGCATGAGGATAGTCTACAAGAGGACGAAATCTCAGCCAGATTTAAGTGAATGAACTGTAAGATTGGAATGGCAACTTAGAGATGGAGTGAGAGGAAGGGAAGGTGAAGGAGGGAAGATGAGGGAAGGAAGGATATAAGATTGAAGTCATTGGAGAGATGGAATGAAGGGATGATAATGAAAGGAAGGAAGGATAGAGAAAACAGCGTGAAAACTCGGAGATTGAGTGAGAGACTGATAAAGGGGAGTAGAGGGGAGGGAAGTTGAAAGAGGGAGTGATGGAGATGAGAAGGGAGTTAGAGCAGAGATGGAATGGGGGGATTATAGCTAAAAAGAAGGAAGGAAGGATGGTTGGAAATATAAGAATAGTGACCTAGAGATGGAATAGGATGATGCCTAAGGAGTGATGGGTAAGGAAGGAAGGGAGGAGGTGAGCGAATGTGCAAGGAGACTGGAGATGGTAGATGAAGAGGAGGAGAGACTCACTGAAGAAAAGAGGGAGGAAATAGGATGGACAAAGCTGATAGGAGAGAAGACAAATGAGAAGGAAATAGAAGACAAAAGATTGAGAGTAAAGAAAAGTTGGATAGAAGTATAAGAAGGAAGGAAAAAAGGATAAAGACTGCTGCGATATTAGGGAGAAGGAAAGGAAGGCATCAATTAAAGGATACAAAGGGAAAAAGGATAAAAAGAGGAGAAAATTAAGATTATGGAGAAGAAAGAGGGAAGGAGAAGAAAAAAAGTTGTAGAAGGAATGAAGGAGACAAGAATAGGAGGAACAAAATAATAACTTGGAGGAACTAGGCTAAAGCAGAAGAAAGGAGTAAATGAAGGAGAATGTGGAAGGTACAAACGAAAGAAAAGAATTAAGGAAGGAACCAGAGAAGGATAAAAGAAGTAAGGCACTAAAGAAGGAAAGTGAAAGAAGGGACTAAAGAAGGAGGGAAGGAAGGGGGAAGAAGGATGAAAATGAACAAAGACGATGATGTTTGAGTATCGTGTCTGGTAGCCATTGTGTGCGTCGGAGAGAGAGAGAGAGAGAGAGAGAGAGAGAGAATTTAGTACCAGACCTACGTGTTGATATTAGTTTTATCTGTCTGTTTAGATATATGTATTTATCAGTCTATTTATCTATCAGGCAGCCTCTCAATTTACGTGATAAGAAATATTTATGTAGCTTGCGTGCCACAAAGTAACATCAAAATTAAAGAATGTAATGAAAGAATGTATAAAAAATGTAGGTAGAACTTTCAGACGAAGGAAAAAATACTAACTGATAAAAAGAAGTATTGTATGGTTGTGAGTAAAAAAAGGGTACTGTCGACACAAATGATGCTAAGCTAAAAATTATCTTCCATAATGAACACAAAGTTGCCATTTGAGGTTATGTAAAAGTGGCTAATTGTTATGACCTGTATGGAGCCCTCGTTACACACACACACACACACACACACACACACACACACACACACACACACACACACACACACATACACACACACACACACACACACACACGAGAGAGAGAGAGAGAGAGAGAGAGAGAGAGAGAGAGAGAGAGAGAGGCATTTTCAAATATTTACCGGGTATGTCTGTCAGATATTTGCCTTTTTTCAGAATCATGAGGTGTGGCATACATTTGGGGGTTTGCATATCATCTGTCTTACCTATTGCCTGACCCAATCCCACAGTTCATTCGTCGTGGGCTTGTCTATACCCTGTCCACTTTATCTTGGCCAGAAATTTACTTCTTTCTTGGCCCAACCTCTCCCGAAACGCAGAAACAGATTAACAATAAAATGTGGTGCTAGTCACGAAGAAGTGCTGTGGAAAGGATGTAGAGGATGTAAAGGATTTTTGCCAAGTTAAAATGGACGACCTTAAGTAAAATCACCTTCAAGCCTCTACCTCCCCCCATCACCACTCCAAACCATCCCTCCCTCATGTATATACAGTACGCCTACTCCTCCACTTTGTCCCTCCACCTCATTCTCGGTCACCCTCTTCTTCCCACTCCTTCACTCCACTTCATTCTTGGTCTCCCTCTCCCTCTACTCCTCCACTCTCCGCCTCATTCTCCGTCTCCCTCTCCCTCTACTCCTCCACATTCCACCTGTTACTCGGTCTCCCTCTGCTTATTCTCCTTGATCTCCTTTTAGGCAGGTTACGTCAGCTTGATTTAATTCTTGCTATTACCAGACGATTTTATTCAGCTTTGGAGATATTTATTGTGGCGGGGTTAGAAACAGTCTCCATTAACCCCCTTCACAACCTGCCTTCTTTCTCCCCTAGCTCAGTAAAAATCGTCTGAGAGCAGGAAGAATGAAATATAAAACTCCATACTTGGACTGAAATGGTTAACTTTATCCTTCCTTCCTCGTCCACGGTCTCCTTATCCCTCTCTTAATCAGTTAATTAAAAGTTATCCCGTCCTTTACCTTTCTGTCAACCGCATTCTTTAATCGTGGTAAATTTTACGTTGGTAGATTGAAATAACGGTGATTGAATGTAAAGGCTAGGTAGGTAGGAAGGTAAGCAGGTAAATAAGATACTGATACCGGCTCAATAGGTAAGCAAGGTAGGTAGTAATTACTGTAGATAGATAGGTAGGTAAGCAGGTAGTTAGGATAGGCTACTGATACAATAGGTAAGCAAGGTAGAATAGTAATTACTGTAGATGATTAGGTAGGTAAGCAGGTAGTCAGGATAGGCTACTGATACAATGGGTAAACAAAGTAGAATAGTAGTTACTGTAGATAATTAGGTAGGTAAGCAGGTAGATAGGATACTGATACAACACAAGCAAGATAGAATAGTACTGTATATAGTTGTGTAGATATAGAATAGATACAACGTAAATAGGCTTTAGATAGTCTAGATAGGCTTATAGTAGAAAAATCACATTGACAGCAGGTTAAGTAGACAGATAAAGATATAGAAACGCGTAACAGTTAGAACAGCCTAGATAGACGGAATAGAGGTAGGTAGATAGAAGACACTGAGAGAATAGACTAATAGAAAAGTAAGATAGACTGGCAGAAAAAATAGATATAGATAGATAGGTAAACAGATGGACTGACAAAAGAGGCAGTAACAGAGTGAGGAAAGAAAGAGAGAAGTGGATGAGGAACAAAGGGCAATGATGAAGAGTAACGGAGAGAGACAAAGAGAGGTTGGAAAGAGAGAGACCGAGGGAAAACATGGAGTGGGGGCAATGGGAACAAAAGAGGGAGAGAGAGAGAGAGAGAGAGAGAGAGAGAGAGAGAGAGAAACTGGGGAGAGAAGGAGAGAAAGAGACAAAGAGAGGGAGGGAGCTGGAGAGAACATCTTGGCCTGGAGGTAAACTTTCCTCCTCCAGGACAGGTGTGTTTATCCTCCAGGCACACACACACACACACACACACACACACACACACACACACACACACACACACACACACACACACACACACACACACACACACACACACACACACACACACACACACGAGATGCAAATGTACGGCACTAATTGTCAGAGTTAACGTATTAATCGGGGACTGAGGAGAGGGAGACCGACAACGAGATGGAAAAATGAAGACTAGGGGTGTATGGCCCGTAGTCTGAGTTGTCGGAGGCTTCGTACATCTTCTTGAGCGATTTATTTTGCACATTACACTTAAACATAATCTTGTAGCTGTGATGATATGCCAGGCCAGAAAAAGATACCGTATAGTTTGTTCACTCTGACTTGGCTGAGATGTTCCTTTTGCAGCCTGTTTTAGTTATGGTACCTCAGTGGCAGAATAAGACCATAGTACGGCTATACATCCTTCCTGCAGCACTTCATGATGATTATTGATTACTGGCTGTTAATTTTTTGTTTTAACTACCCTAAGTGTTCTAGTTAGAGAGATGGCAGGCTTAAGCCGTTAAAGTGAACAGAGTGTGGATAGGTGGATCATGGAAAAGCTCTTGAGATTAGACATTCTGGAGATAAGGTAAACTTAGACAAATAGGAAAACTAAGGTACTGTTTAGGTAAAAAGTGATCGGCACCAATATACGGTATAGCATATATATATATATATATATATATATATATATATAAATTTAGCCTGCGGTACAGTACCAGTTTCCGACTTTCAGCAGAGTACCCTCTCTTGTATTTTGTTTTTCTCTTGAAGGGAAATCTTATTGGTGGCTCATGGCCTTTGGTTCCTTCTTCCTCGCATTAAAAAAAAAAAAAAAAATAGAACTTCGTTTGCTGATACCAGGCAATCATGTTCCATGACGTGCTAATAGATGTAGCTACTGCACGCCATTTCATGCCACCAGCGTGGGTACTACCTACCCATCACATTTCTTTAGAACAGGGACGCTAATATTGCATTCAATACGGTATAGTTTATAGCTGTCATATTTTGGCAAAAGCAAAGGTGCATAGGCTATTTGCATGCTGGCAGGTTTGTACAAAATTACCGGTTGCTACTAAATCAGTTATTAGCCTAGCCTACAACACATTTTGTCACAGTAATGTATCCTCATCGTTCTCTGTGATGTTCGACCCTGCAGTATGATCCTCACCACTAGGTAACAGTGCCACACTTTTAATTTGATGCTGTACGTAGGCTGAGAGAGAAGGGCGTTGGTGGGACAGGATACGCAGCTCAAAAACCCGTCCACTTGTTTAGTCCTTATGTAGGTGGTTATGCGTAGGGGGCTGTGTGTGTGTGTGTGTGTGTGTGTGTGTGTGTGTGCTCTTTTCCGTATCGGCAGCCAGTGAATTAGCTATCGGTAATGTTTCGTGTGCTCGGACGTGTGTGTGTAATCCTTTGTGTGTGTACTTATGTGTACTCCTTTACGTACGTGCATATGTGTATGTGTGTAGTACCGGCAGTAACCAGTGTACTTTAGCAGCGTGTACACAGCTGTTGCGGGGGTGGAGGGGGATGAGGGGACGGGGAAGGGGAAGTGGGGAAAGGGGGAGAACAGGACGTGTGTGGATGGAAATATCGTGAAGAGGGGATGGAGGATGTATGTTGTGGGACAGTGTATTTAAGGGATGATAGATGCCGGAGGAGATAATGTGGTGATTATAGGCCGGGAGCAGTAGATGAGAATTTGTAGTAGTATGTGGGTGATAATTTGATGATAAAGGTAGTGAATGGTATGGCGGCATTGGATGATTATGGACTATTGTGTATGATATGGGCGGCATTTGGGGGGAAGTGGATCGGGTAACAGAAAAAAT
Source organism: Coenobita brevimanus (assembly GCF_032717465.1). NCBI lineage: Eukaryota > Metazoa > Arthropoda > Malacostraca > Decapoda > Coenobitidae > Coenobita > Coenobita brevimanus. The sequence goes on along the minus strand of NC_137025.1, from coordinate 5,498,980 downwards.
GTGGGTGCTGTGGGTGGAAGTGATGGGTGGGGAGGAGGTCGGGTCACTGGAATAGTGGGTGGTATGGGTAATCGTTTTGTGGAAGTGTGGGAAGTGGATGGCTGTGGCAGCGTTGTAGGAGGGGGAGATGGGTGCTATTGAGTCATGAAGGGATATTATGAGTGCTCTTAGGGCGGGAGAGGGAGAACATATTGGTGACCTAATTTTGACTTAACAAATAGCTAATAAAAATAAATATTTGCAAGGATAGACATATGCTGTTGATGAGGCTTGGGTATAATTATTTGAATTTAGTAATATCGTGCAAGTATTTGTCGGTAATTTAATATTTAGTCTTGACAGAGAATCGTCCTTCAGAATCGAGAATACATTAAAAAAAAGTATTTGTCAGTTCGTGAGGCCTGGGCAGAGAGTGATGCTGTTGACCTAAAGATTACCGGTCGTACCAGTCAAGATAGAGAGTAGGTTTAGAACAGACTACTTCGAGAAAAAATAATATTGCAATAGAAAATATTCCCATTAACCCCTTCTGCACAGTGGTAAGGGGTCGGTATTTTCTGTAATATATCATAAAAGTTTCTGCCAGACGTCTTCCTGCTACCGCCAGACGACCTTATTCTTGCTTTAACCAGACGATATAATTCTTACCAACCAGACGATTTTATTTTATCTCACCGCCTGTCGATTGTATTTTTGTTAGTCAGACGATTTTATTCTTTCAAGGCAACATCCAAGCGATAAATTCTTGCTTCTACCAAGACGACTTTATTAACCATTGGAGAGATGTCGTCCTTAAGAGAGAGAGAGAGAGAGAGAGAGAGGAAACTTGTTCAAGGAGAAAGGAGTGCAGGAGAGTTGGAGGGATGGCAGAGAGGAAAAGGGGAGGGATGGAGGGAGAGGTGGGTGAGGTGGAGATAGTTGAGAAAAGATGGGTGAGGTGAGGATGAAGGAGGGTGGGGAGAAGAGTGAAGATTAGAAGGGAAACATGGATGAGGGAGAGGTGGATGGAAGAGGAAGGAGTGGGTTGGAGAGGGAGGGATGGAGGGATGGGTGAGTTGAGGATGAGGGTGTGGGGTGGGGGTGTTCAAGAAAGGAGGGGGAACCACTTCAAATATTTATTGTTGACTCAGGTAACTTAAGTGAGTGGCGGTGCGCCTTGTTCCTGCCTCACCTGCGCCTGCCTCACTCACCTGCCTACCTCACGCTCCAGGCAGCCTCACTCCTTAGCCTACCTGCCTCCTCCGTACTATTCGCCTCAGTTACCTATATTTTATTCAACTTCTCCAAATTCTACTACTATTGCAACTCATATATATATATATATATATATATATATATATATATATATATATATATATATATATATATATATTATATATATTATATATTTTATATATATATATATACGCACTCTTATTATCACCCCAGCTAATCACCCCATTGCTTGTGCTGTTCTGTTTAGTCGTTATCATATTCATTTGCCATTCAAAATCATCAAGCTGTCTACTACCTAACTGCCTCCCATGTCCTATTCACGTCCCATACTCACCTGTATTTCGTTTACCTCCTTCATACCTCCCATTCCCACTCACAGTATTTGCATCTCGTTTAGTGGTTCCATCCTCACCTGCCTTCCCAAATTAGGCCTGTGATACCTGTTTTAATTTCTCACCACTGTCTCTTCTGTTGCTCACCTCCGCACATACTTTCTTCAATTATCTAGGCTACCTGTATAATTCCCTTGCCTTCCTTAACCTCCCACCTCCCGTACTCACCCCTCTTCCTCGCCAACCTGCCTCACCACATACACGTTCCAGCCTCATCTCTTACCATCCTCACTCATCCACATGCCCATCTCCCCCTTCTGCCTGCCTCTCTCACCTGCCTATCTCATTAGCCATATTTTCTCGTGACCTGCTTGCTTATTTATCATTCCTGCGTCACCCTAAAGCTCAGTTCACTTACCTCTCACGCTAACTTGTCTTTTATCACCTGCTGCCAGCCTGCCCCAGTAACCTGCGTTGCCTCTCTACCTGCCTCCTTCACTTTTCCGCCTATCTTGCATTTATGTGCTTTGCTCAACTAATCTGCCTCACCTGTCTACTCCTGCCTCATCTGTCTGCCTGCCTAAGTCGTCTTTCTACCTGTTTCAACCACCTGTCTACCAGCCTTACTTACATCCCTTCTCTTGTCTCTTCGGATATATTCACTCTTCTTTGTTCTCCCTCTCCCCCATCTTTCATTTCTATCGTCCCCTTTCTCACTATGCTCCCTTCTTTACTCCCTCCCATTCCCTTTCCCCCTTCCACCTCTCGTCCCCCTGTGATCCACCTGTTCCCCACCTCCTTTCCCCCTGCCCCCTGCCATCCTTGTTCCTCCTTTAAATTCACCATTCCTTCCTTCCTTCCTTCACTTTCTAACCGCTGCTTTGCACACAATTTCCTTTCTTCTTCCTCCCTAACTTTCTCTATCCCTGCCTTCTTTCCTTCCCTATCTCACATTCCTTACTTACTCCTTAGCCTTCTCCTCCTCTGCTTATCTGTTCCCTCCTTCCCTTCTCCTTTACCTCTTCTCTTAGGTTTATATTCCCCACCTTTCCCTTCACCTTCCGTCCACCTCTCTTCTTCCCTTCTCCCCTTTTATGTCCCCTCCATTTCTGCCATTTATCTTCCTCACCATTCCCTTCTTTCTCTCCCACTTTTCTTTTTCTCTCCCTCCCACCTTCCTTCTTCTCATCTCTCCCTCCCTCCGTCTCCTTCCCTCCTCTCCCTTCCACCTCCCTTCTGCATCCCTCTCTCCCATCTCCTTCCTTCATTCTCTCCCTCTCACCACCCTTATCCTGCCCCTCTCCTTCCCACCTCCCTCCCTCCTCTCCCTTCCACCATTCTTCACCTTCCCTCCTCTTCTCCCTCCCCATCCTTGACACCTGCCCCGCACCTGTCCTACCCTGGGTCTGTCTTTGTCCTGCCTCCTGCCTGTTTGTCCTACTGAGTGATGGCTTCCACGATCTCTCTCATCTCACCACACTCTCATCTCATTCCACTCGGTCTCATGTCCATTCCCTCTCACATCTCAACACACTCACATCTCCTCAACTCACTTCCATCTCACTCCACTCACTCTCTCCACCACACTCTCATCTCTCGTCACTCAGTCTTATCTCCCTCCACTCCCTCTGTCATCTCACCACGCTCTCTCATCTCACTTCACTCACTCTCTCATCTCACCCACTTTCTTCTCACCACACTTTCATCTCTCCCCACTCACTGTCATTACATCCTACTCAGTAATTTCATACCACTCATTTCTGTCTGTCTGTCTGTCTTTCTATCTCTCACAGTATCATGTCTTTGTATCATTCTCACCCACGTTACTCTTATCTCACTGTCATATCAGTCTCATCACAGATATTTTCCTTAACCTGTTAGTTTTCTCAGCTTTTTTTTTTTTTTTTTTAATTAATTTTCTTGCCACTGCCAGGCAATTTTTTTATTCACTTAAGTGGAAGCTCGTAGTGAAGGGCAAATATTAAGTAGTCGCATAAATAGCATACCAATACCTGGGAATATAATCACGTGTCATATACTGAAATACGCTAGTCAGGAAGAAGTGCTGAGGAGCCGACCAAGCCCACGAGATAAGGGTGATAGACGATGACTCACAGATACGTTAAATTCTGCCCTTTTGTAAAAACTGATCTTAGTTACGAGAGAAAAGAATCAGCATAAGATCCTGTGTTTTCTGAGTTCTTACCGCTCAGTAAATTTTTCATTCATCCATCAAGACGTCTGTTACTGGGTTTCTGTTACTATTACTATTATTTTCAGTTGTTGTTTTATATTGTTATTACGTAGGTGGTCATCTGTTACTATTACTATTACTTGGTCGTCTTTTAATATTACTATTACTACTGTTAATATATTTGTGCTTGCACAAAGCCTTTTTTCCTTTCCCCCCCTCAGTGTTCAGTACTATAATGTGAGTCCAAAAAGACGCCTAGGTTGTGGTAAGTCGAAACTAGTACTGTGTAAAATTTAACAATAATACTTGTGAAAAAGCGCTGTGCCTGTAGAGATGAGTTAGTCTTGAATGAAGCTGGTCAGAACTGTACATGATCAAGACAGGATGGAGTTGCAGGAAATGTGGTTGCCAGCTAGTAGCCTACATTTCTTGAAAATCATAATTTATTATTTTATTTGGCATATATATATATATATATATATATATATATATCTATATATATATATATATATGTGTGTGTGTGTGTGTGTGTGTGTGTGTGTGTGTGTGTGTGTGTGTGTGTGTGTGTGTGTGTGTGTGTGAAAAATTTAATGATATCACTAGCCCTATGAATGAACTTTGGATGTGTTATTTAACTTGGGTAGGCTACTTGGTTATTGGTGTTGTAGGAGATGCAGTTGCCAAGTGGTACTATCTTAAATATTTATCAATAGGTTCACAATTCACATATACCCGTAATTTATTTTCATGATTCCTAAGGCTAAAGAGGTGTCTATAATAGGAAAGTAATATACAATTATCTATCACTTTGCTTTCTATTACTATTACTCTTGCAGCCAGGAATTTGTGATCTGTTACTATTACTGTTACAGTTACTTTGAAAATCCTGTAATAGTCTAGTACTATTACATATTACTATTACCCCATGTCTGCAAGACGTAGAGATTTGTTCAGATTAGTTGTTTAGTTGTTGGGACCATTTTGTCGTGGGAATAAAAGCCTTTCTTGCACCGTATCCTACTAATTCATTTCTCTTCATTGGGATCTTTTATTTTACTCCCACTTGTCATTTCATACCTCACACTCCACCTAAATATTCCAGCCCCTTAACCACACCACTGTTTGACTTCCCCTCCATCTCATCTTCCTTCCCCTCGTTTCATCACCCACCACTCCATTATTCCCCTCTCCACTCTTCCCCACTCCACCTCACTCACCTACGATACCTTTCACATCTCTTCTTGCACTCATCCTACCATCTCATCTTCCATCCTCTTGTTTTATCACCCACCACTCCATTATTCCCCTCTCCATGCACCCCTCATCACCACTGCATTTCATCACTTCCACCCCCTTCCTTCATCCTTCAAACCACGCCACTTTTTCCACCCGTCCACCTTTCCTCACCCACCCCTCCACCTGCGTCTTCCTCCCTGCAACTTCACTCTTCCTTCTCTCCATCAACCCTCATTGTCCCTCCTCCTTCTCCCCTCTGCCACCTCCAGACCACTACCATACTTCATCTTACATTTAGCACACATTACTCATTCTGATCTTTTACTGTCACCTCCCCACAATCACTCCCTCACCTCCCCACACCCTCTCTTTCACCTCCCCACACTCCTCAACCTCCACAACCCCCCTCAACATCAATACCCTCCCTCACCTTCTCACTTTCTCTTTTCCACAGCCCCTTCCTCACATTCCCACACCCCCTCCCTCATCTTCCCGCACTCCCTCCCTCACCTGCCTCACCTGGCGAAGAGGAATGTGTAGCGAGAGAGAAAATAAAACAATGACACGTGCATACGGCGTGGGGGAGGTGGAGAGAGAGAAAGGGGAGTGAGGAATGGAGGTAGGTAGGAGGGGGAGGACGTTAATAGATGGGGAGGAGAGAAAAGATTGAGAAACGCCAGGGGGGGGGGGAGACTAGAGGAAGGTAAGAGTGGGGATTGAGAGAAATTGGGGAAGGGTGGAAGAGAAAGATGGGAAGGGATAAAGGAGATGGGAAGGGGATTGAGAGAGGAGAGTGAGAAGGAGGGATTGAAGGTCCGTAGGAGGGAGGAGGATTGATTGAGGAGGGGGAAGATTGAGGCGGGAGGTGGAAGAAGGATTATAAGAGGAAGGAGGGAGGAAACTAGTGGGAAAAAAAGAGCTGCTAAAGTATAAAGAGAAAAAAATAAATGAAATAAAGACAGACAGACAAAAAAAAAAAAAAAGGGTAGGCAAACATGGATAAGGTTTTCGTCTTGTAGCGAACTTGTGATGTTGATGATGATAGTAATAGATGATCGCGATGATGAGGATAGTGATGATTGATGAAGATGATTAAGTTGGTGATAATGATGGTGGTGATTAAGATACAGCTGATGATGTTAATTATGATACAACAGCTGATGATGATGATGATGATTAAAAAAGCTTCCCTAACCTCACCGAACCCGCACCAGAACTCTTCGGTAGACCCGTGGTAGGGTGGAGATTGATGAGAGTGGAGCGAACGTGCCGAGAGAGAGAGAGAGAGAGAGAGAGAGAGAGAGAGAGAGAGAGAGAGAGGAGGGTTGTGTGTAAGGAGGGAGGAAAGGAGAAGAAACAGAGTAAGGAGGGAGGGATGTAGAGAGTGAGAAGATGGAAGAATAGAGGAAGGAAGAAGCAGGTATAACAGGAGGAGGCAAAGGAGACGAGATCTGAAAATTAAGTAGGGGAAAGTGGAAAAGGAAAAGCAAAAACTAAAACCTATCCGATCTCTGCTGAGAAGAGGAGTCAAACTTTTGAAAGCTGGCAGTTGGTTGGTCGTCCCAGTACATTTATTAGTAACAGTGTACCTTTGTCGGAAAGGGTTGATTTGGTAGGAGAACTGAAAACTTCATACGAATATAGGCCATCTGACAAGCGTTGTAAGGCCTCATTTTAATTTAATCTGTGCAAATAACTATGCCTATAACTATCTTTAAATCTGTCTTTCTATATATGAGCAATCTTATCGTCAGAAACGGATATTGTAACCTTTATAATAAAACTTAATTAAAATTCATATTTACTAATGAATCCACTCGGACAGCCAATCAGCAGCCAGCTTTCAAAAGTTTAAGGCTCATCTCTTCGTAGAAGGGATCGAATAGGCTTTTGATGATTGTGTATGTGAGTTGTGAAAAATGAAACAGAAGGGTGGAGACAGTGGAGGAAAAATTGAATAAATAAACGGGAAGGAGGAGCAGGTGAGGAGGTGCAAGGAGGGAAGGGAGAGTGGAAGGAGAGGATAACGTGGAGAGAGTTGAGGGAAAGGATGAGGGGGGGGTAGGAGGAGGAGGCGTGTGTGTGTGTGTGTGTGTGTGTGTGTGTGTGAGTGAGAGAGAGAGAGAGAGGGGGGATTGTGTGGGGGGGAGGGAGAGGGGGCGCGTGGCACAAAGACCCCCCTTCCCCGCCCCCCACCACAACAAACACCCCGACTGGCTGCAGAGGGAGAGGTGTCGGGGGGGAGTTTATCTCGGCTTCTCTGGGTGGTCTGTCTCGGCACGTGTGAACTCGGCCTTGTATGTATGTGTGTGTGTGTGTGTGTGTAGAGAGAGAGAGAGGGAGAGAGAGAGAGAGAATTATAGGCTACCTTATACAGAAATCATAGTAAATTATATATATTTCTCTCTCTCTCTCTCTCTCTCTCTCTCTCTCTCTCTCTCTCTCTCTCAGTAATCATCAGTCTCTAAATTTGTCCGCTAATGTCTATTACTATGACATCACATCATTATAGGGGAATTTACATCTATTGCTTCAATAATTTTATTTTTACCCTTTCACAGCGACGACGCGATATTCATTTTATTCAGATTACCACCTTAAGTATTTTTTTTTTTTATTGAACGTAAGGCCACTAGTAGTAAAGAGATTAATAATGCGTGTTTCTAAGTTCACCCAGTTCAATAATTCCAAGCTGAATAAAACTCATGTGGAGGTAGGAGGAATAAAGGGTACGTAATCGGAGTGAAGGGGGTGATCACTTCAGTACGAGGATCTTGAGGTGTGTATCTTTACCGGAAACAGCAAGACCAATGTAATAAATCCGGAGTGGGTACCGAGTAAAGCAAAAAATAAACAAGTAAATAAATAAATAAATTAATAAATCGCTTTGAAGGAGTTGAGGGCCATTCTGTTGTCTTCTCAGGGTCTCGGATGAATAAAATCGTCCGGAGATTAAAAGTAAAATAGAAATCATGTGATTTTAGTAAAGGTGTTAATGGATATAAAATAATCAGTATATTCTTTGTAAAGGGAAATGGAAATAAAATCCATATGCCATTTTTAGTAAAGGAGTTAACGGAAATAAAACCCATATATATATTATCTTAGTAAAGGAGTTAATGGAAATAAAACCCATATATATAATTTAGTAAAGACGTTAATGGAAATAAAACCCATATGTATTATCTTAGTGAAGGAGTTAATGGAAATAAAACCCATGTATATCATTCAGTAAAGGCGTTAATGGAAATAAAACCCGTATCATCTTGGTAAAGGGGTTAATGGAAAATACTAAACCCCTGCAGTAACCTCACTTCTTGATCCGTGCGCAATCTTGACTCAATTATATGAAAACTATTGAAGCCATTCCCACCTGTTTGCCTGCGTGTGTGTGTGTGTGTGTGTGTGTGTGTGTGAGAGAGAGAGAGAGAGAGAGAGAGAGAGAGAGAGTAAAATATTGCAGATGATAAAACAGAAGACAGAAATAACAAAGGCGGCGAAAAGAAAAAAAAAAATCGTACAAGAAGAGGTAGAAACAAAAAACGAGAATTAAGGAGAGACTGAAGATAAATTTCAAGCGTAATTAAGGAAAAGAAAGAAACAGAAAAAGCTATAATGAAGACGAAAGGAGGGGAGCAAGAGATGGCGATAGAAAATGGGATGAGGGAGAGGTGAAGGAGGACGTTGGAGGGAGAGTGGGGTGTGAGGAGGAAGGGGTGAGGGCGGGCGAGGATGGGGTGAGAGTTGGGAACGAGGGATAAGAGGAATGAGTTGAGGAGGAGGAAGAGGAGGTAGGGTATGGAAGAGGGAAGAGGAATGTGTAAGGGGAGGAGAAGAGGAGAATGGGGTGAAGGATGGGGGAAATAGGAGGAGGAAGAAAGGGAAAGGGGAGGAGTGAAGGATGGGAAGAAGAGGAAAGAAAGACTCAGAGGGTGGGAAGAAGAAGAAGAAAAGGCCGAGAGGGAGGGAAGACGAGGAAGGAAGGGTGGAGGGAGAAGACGTTAGAGGGCGGGAAGGTGGCTGTCTGAGGGGAGAGGGGTGAGGAAAGGGGGGATGGAGGGAGAGAGGCGAGGGAAGGGGTGATGGGAGGGGGAAAGGGGTGATGGGTGGGGGGATGAAGGGAGAGGGAAGCACCTGACCATAACAATGTCAATAGTATCACCACCTGGACCGCGTCAGCCACACCACACCACGTATACCACCTACACTGCATTTTCTATAGTTACGGTACCTATATGGGCTGATCTATACCTCTTACACCAGTTATACCACCTGTTGTCGATTATCTATAGCTGTACTTCATCTATACTACCTACACCGAATTAGCCACCACCTGTAAACATTTCTTTTATCTATCTATCCACACAACTTATACCATCTATATCTGCACCACCTTTGTACCTTATATACTACCCACGCCATCTAAACCATCTCATCCAAACTCTAAATTATCCACACCAGTTATACCACACTTTTTAACAGCAGGTATTCCACCCATACTGGAATATCTGTACCCTTTATTATACTCTTTCATCCACACCTTGCAGTACCCACATCACCCACACCATGCCGCACTTACTAATCCCCCCCCCCCCACGCACACACAAACAGAGAGAGAGAATGAGAGAGAGAGAGAGAGAGAGAGAGAGAATATGGGGGACAACCAAACAAAATAGAGAAAGAAGTCGAAGAAAGACAAAATAGACAATGAGGAATGAAATGGATTTTTTTTTTTTTTTTGGGGGGGGGAATAAACAACCATTATTATAAAATCTGTACCAGTATCCCAGAACACACAGCCTCTCAGACACCCAGTACACCGGTCCAATCCCTGAGTTTACCGGTTGCTAGGGGGAGTATTCAGTGCTTGCGATTGCTTTCGGATCAACACTGCTTCATTTCCATAAGCTTCAGTCTCGATCCAGCTCAACTTAAGCCTCCCCCACCCCCACCCCACCCATCCCCTAACGCTGTCTGGCTGGCTGTTTAGTTTGGTAGTCTGTTTGTTGTTCCATCTGTCTGTCGGAATCGTGGCTGCGCGTGGTCTACACATAAACACAATCGCACGCTCACAATCACCTGCATACATACAGGTACGTGTGCCTTCAAAATTTAAGCGCGCGCGCACACACACACACACACACACACACACACACACACACACACACACACACACACACACACACAGCACATTGGAGAGGTAAGTTTGATTGCAATGCTGTATTTTATTGTTTGTAAATGATTTATTGCTCTATAATGCAATTAAACGGCATGGGATATTAATTACTGTAAATCCTTACGTATTTTGCGAAATGTTTTGGTGCTAAGATGAATAGGACCAGAGAGAGAGAGAGAGAGAGAGAGAGAGAGAGAGAGAGACGAGCCTTACCATTATCCTCTCCCATCCTCATGTTCCTTCCCTTTACCGGTAGCTTCCTCTTTTCCTTCAGCTTCCTCTCTCCCTCTCCATCCTTCTTAATCCTCGGCCTTCCTCATGCATCCCACTGTAAACGAAAGACTGGGGTTATTTATTTCTTGTATTTAGGAGGCACTTCATCACGTAAGAGTTATGTTGCATGTGACGTCATGTTAATCAATTTTATTTTGCTTAGTGCGGTTTCATACTAACATTTTTGACGTAAATAGCACGGAAGAAAATAGCATGCACATTTATCACCTTATTATTCTATTTTGTGTTGTTAATGCCATTTTGATATCAATATTGCGTAAATAAGTCTTGAGTCTTCCTCTTTTCTAGCTTTTTCTCACGTTGGTTAGTTCCTTTGTAGTAACAGGTAACCACATTATGGGACAACAGGCTTCTTGTTATTTGCACTTCCTCTGTACTCCTGTCCTATGTAATATCACGATGAATACAAGAATTTTAGTAATCGGTTAGGAAGTGGTGCCAAAAAAGCCATAAAGAGCACAGAGGAAAAGGTGTTTATTTGTTGACCAGAATGCCACGTTGGGAATACAGGTGAACTACGGGATTAGATGATTAGAGTTAGAGAGAAGGGGTCAACTTTTAAATTAGTTGATAAGAGAGTTAAAGAGGGGTGAGCTCTTAGATTGGATGAGAGTTGGAAAAAAGAGGTGAGAGGTTGAATTATTAAGAGACTTGAAGAGCACAGGTGAAAGATTGGATGATTAGATAGTTGGAGAGGAGGGGTGAACTCTTGAATTAGATTATAGATAGAGTGAAGATGATGATGGTGTTGCACTCTCAGATTAGATGATGTTAGAGTGGTGAGAATGATGATGGTAAATTTGTGATGATGACGTGGGTGATTAAGGCCACTGATTGAAGCTGTACAAATGAGGCCAATTGGTCCGGGTTAATTAACTAAAGTGGAAATTGAGAGAGGTCGTAATTAACTCGCGCTTGCACACACGCACGCACATACACAACCTCCCCCCCTCTCTGTCCCCCCCACACATACACACTCACACATTATTTTTCTTTTACATCTGCGAATAAAAAAAAAAAAACATTACCCTAATAAAAATACCAAATACTTTGAACTTCTTAGGTGCTGTAGATCTCTCAAAACTAAATAATTTCGTTTATCATTAATAGGAATAAATGGAAAGGTTATATTTCAGGCTAACAGTGATGATGCCGGAGAGACTAACGACGAATTGTGATGAAATGCAGCCAGGTATATATTGCCGTGATTATGGTAGTGTGTGTGTGTGTGTGTGTGTGTGTGTGTGTGTGTGTGTGTGTGTGTGTGTTCTGTTGCAATATTGAGCGATGCAGCACGGGATGGGTGGGGAGAGAGGCGGGGTATGTTGTTATAGTGTTGTGAAATGTATCAGTAGGGGATATCAGTGGCTTGTATTATAGGTGCTATTGCAGATTTCGCAACACCTTGTCCATAGGGATTTATTCTGCACAGTACAGCACAGTATCCTTAAGTATGTTATTTGATCCAAGCGTATCAATAATACTGGGATACAAATAGAGGAGAATTTTTAGGTGTAGTGTGGAAAATAAATTACGAAGGTACAGGTGTTACGAAGACATCTGTGCCACTTACACTGCGGGCCCCTAGGTGTCTTAGAAGGCTCCCTCGCACTTCTTCCTTCCTACTGACCGCCTGATTATGAAAAACGTAAGTAGAATGTTACGGTGCAAAATATATAAAAATAACATATAGGAGAATGTTAACGTGTAAAATATTTATGAATAATATACAAGAAAATGTTAAGGAGGAAAATACGATTAAGTCGCTAAGGAAAAGGTGTTAGGGAGCCTCCTTGATCCGAAAGAATACCGTCTCTTATTAATTTCCCTGAGTCCATTTTTTTTTATAGATGTTTTACTGGAAATATAAAAGAAAAATATTGGATTCCAGTTAATTAGTCTGAATTTAAGTGAAGAATTAGCTACAAAATGGGGAGATAAATAGATAGACAGGTACAGATAGGCAGATAGAGATAGCATGGTAAACAGAAAGCCAGTAGAGACAGACAGGTGGCTGGAGACAGATCGATGAATAGACAGGTAGATATAATTATAAAGAGCTACAAGGATGGATGGACAGAGACAAATACTGTATATAGACAAGTAGACGAATTAACATTATTATTATTATTATTATTATTATTATATTCGTTGGAGAGAGAGAGAGAGAGAGAGAGAGAGAGAGAGAGAGAGAGAGAGATTGTTAAGACTTTCACAAACTTTTCAGAGCTCCACAACTCTAAGCAATTACTGTGTGTTTGTTTGTATGCATGAACACAAATATGCCAAGGAGAGAATAGGTGTGTGTGTGTGTGTGTGTGTGTGTGTGTGTGTGTGTGTGAATGTATGTGTACGTGCCCTTAACAACGCAAACAAGCCACCATATTAGTACATGATTTATGAATAGCACAAAAAATACATACATAGGCTGCGGGGAATACTCGCGCACGTACACACACACACACACACACACACACACACACACACACACACACACACACACACACACACACACACACACACACACACACACACACACACACACACACACACTCTCTCTCTCTCTCTCTCTCTCTCACTCACTCACTCACTCACTCACTCACCTTGACCCTGCTACCTGCCTTAACCCCTGCCATTAATTGCAGGTGATGAATAATGAAGGTACACTGCATGGACAAATGAACAGTCTCTCAGGAATGCTGGGCTGGTGTGTTTTGATGTGTGTATTTGTGTTTGCGTTCCTTATGTGTTTGTTGGTGTGTTGAGTTTGTATCTGTGTCGGAGGAATTGTACTGTGTTTTTGTGTGGAGATCTATTTGTGTTGTGTGTTTTTGTGAGTTTGCATGTGTGTGTGTGTGTGTGTCTCTGTGTGTGTTTGTTTGTTTTCAAAGTATGTGCATGTGCTTGTGCTGCAGTGTGTTTGTGTGTTTCGCTGTAGGTTCGTCTGTGGGTTTGTTTAGCGGTGTGTGTTTGAGCTGAGGTATGTAGGCTCTTTGTTTATGTGTTTGTGTATTTGTTGTGCTGCTCTCGACCCCCTTCTCTTTAGTTCCTCTCTGACGGACGCCTTACTATTACCAGATTTTTTTGTATTTATTTATATATTTTTATTTTTTCACTTATTAATTTTGCTGAACCTGATTTCGCTCTGTGTACTCAATGTGGCTTTGAAAAAAAAAATCATACTATTTGCAGGTGTCTTGTAGCAATTATTTTAGTGTGATTATTTTGTCTAGTTATATTTTTGGCCAGATGTAATTATATTATTGTACTGTAGGTTAATTTTTTTTTATATGTAATGAAAGACTGACTAAGAGGGTGTATGTACTGTAGGTGTGGTGGAGGGAGGGAGAGGGTGGGGTAGACCGAGGATGAGGTGGAGGGATGAAGTTGAGAGGTGCAGTGTATGAGGGAGGGGGGGGAGTGAGTTGGGGGGAGGTTAGTCAAATGGTGGGTGACAGAGCGACTTGGAGGCGTTTTGTCTGCGGCCACCCTTTGCGGGATTAGGGCGTCGGGTTATAGATAGATAGATAGATCTTATATTTTGCCTCAACCACTTCAGTCCCATGATGGATTTTGTATTTTCTCCTTGCTATCTCCAGTCGATTTTATTTACACTTTTTGAAATGGAAGGGTTAGATGCAGCTTTCATTAACCTTGTCATTGCTAGAAGGATGTTTGTAGATGAAGAAAATCGTCTGTGAGTGGCAAGAATAAGGGGAGAATTGTCGTCCGGTTGAAGAGGTTGAAGGTGGGACACAATAAGGAGGGAGAGGGAAGTGAGTGAGAGGGAGGATGGAGGGGATGAGGAGGGGGATGGGGAGGCGGATTGAGGGTTCGGGGAGGGATAGAAGGGAGGGAGGATATGGGAGAGGAAAGAGTGAAGAGAGGGAGGGATTTTGAAAGGAAGGTAATGAGTAAAGGGAGAGACTGTGTGGATGGGAGAATGATGGGTAATTAGGGAGGGAGGGGAGAAATGAAGAGGGAGACGAAATAACAGAGGAAGAGAATGGAAGGGAGAAAGGGAAGAAGTGAGGGAGTGGGGCGATAAGAGAACAGGGGGGAGTGGGGGCGTGAGAGGGAGAGGGTAAAGAAAGGAAGGAGAGTGAGAGGGTGAGGGGAAGAAAGTGAGTTAAGCTATGAGAAACCAAGGAAGGGAGGGAAGATGAGAGAGGAGGGAGCAAAGGATGGAGAGAATAAAATAAGCGGAAGGGGAAGGATGAAAGGGAAGAGGAAGAAAGTAAGAGATGCAAAAGGAGAGTAAGGGGACACGGAATGATAGTGAGGAAGGGACGATACAGGAGTGAGGACGAGGAGAAGTGGGGTGGGATTAAGTTAGTGGAAGAAAAGGGGGAGGAAATAGAGATGATAAAAGGAGGGGGGGGGGAGTGAGTCATGGAGGTGGGGAAAAAGGACGAGGGGAAAGAGGGAGGGGGGGAGAGAGTCAGGGGCTGGGGGAGGGGGTCAGAAGGGGGATGCAAGTAAGGAAGAGGGGGCAAGAAAATAAGTAGGGTATGTGGAGGAAGGAGGGGGTTACGCTTTCCAACCTTGTAGGCTATCCACCGTTCCACTGACCAGGCCTCTCGTTTATTACATTCCAAAAAAATGCGATACAATATAAAGAGAAAGGAGAGTGATATATAATAGAAAAGATCCCGCATCCTTAATTATCTCCCGGGTAATATAATGTGAAAAGGAAGAAAAATCATGTCCCCATCAAAATACCCTTTAATCTGTCTATCTACCTGTTATCTATCAATCTATTTGTCTGTGCATGTAAGTATGTATGTTAGTATAGGAAGAAAAAACTACAAAAGTAGGAAATACGAAGAATGAAAGCCAACAATCAAAAGGAGAGAATCGCTCAAATGCGGAACGGACGGAGAAAACATCAGTCAGAAGAGAAAAAAAGGACGTTCAGTAAATACTAATTCTTAAGCTTCAAAGTAAAAGAAACAAAAATGCATGTAACTAAAAATAATGAAAAAAAAAAGAGAAACTGTCACATAATGTATTTGTTATGATGATGTCTTTATATCTATCTATCTATCTGTCTGTATAAAGCACACACACACACACACACACACACACACACACACACACACACACACACACACACACACACACACACACACACACACACCCTCGTCGGACCAAAACTACCCGAGACCTGAAGTTTCCCGGTCAAGAGGTCAATAGAGCCGGGTCAGTCCTCTGTTAGCTGACCAATACGTCTGAGCCAAGATATACAGTTTATATTGCCACCCTCAGACGTATTGGTCAGCTCAGAGGAGACCGCTCTATTGACCTCCTGACCGAGAAACGACGGGTCACAAAAATACGGGTAGTTTTGGTCCGACGAGGGTGTTGTGTTGGAGCAAATTATTCGTGTGTGTGTGTGTGTGTGTGTGTGTGTGTGTGTGTGTGTGTGTGTGTGTGTGTCTCTCTCTCTCTCTCTCTCTCTCTCTCTCTCTCTCTCTCTCTTTCTCACCTGCATCACGAGACACCAGGTAGATATATTAGAACAACACAAGCTTACCTTACGGTTTTTGTTGTGGGAGAAAAATGTGGACTAAGCCTTCTCTACACTCAGACAGTACACCCCACAACACCCATATTCACAGGGTATACTCGCTTTCACCTCACGACACCCATATAACCCTCATATCCAAATGGTAGGGTGTTAGACCTCCGTTCGAAAGGACGCGAGGTCGAACTCAGGTTGTGACAAGGTGCAGTGAATTTTTTGGGGAGGCGGTGGCTCAATCGGTAGAGAGGTGGCCTGCAGTCCTGACGGACCCAGGTTCGAATCCCGGCTGGGGCAGGGAACAGGTTAAGGATTTGAATTTCATTAAATCAGGCTTTACTGATCTACCAGTAGACCCGCCGACATGTCGTAAAAATACCCCCGCTAATACCAATACACCAGTCCTGCATGAGACAGCCCTAGCATGTATTCAATATGGACGGTGGGTGTTAGCGCCGAAGTGGTGACATGTAGAGGTGTATGGTATGTAGGAGGACTGCTGGGCTTTGATAGCAGGCTGTGAAGCCTATGCCCTGAGTCGGACACATAAAAAAAAAAAAAAAAAAAAATATGCACAGGGTATACTCGCTTTCACCCCACAACACCCATATGCACAGGGTATACTCACATTCACCCCACAACACCGACTTACACAGGGTATACTTTCTTGGCCCCTCCATCCCTAGTCCCCCACCACAATCCAGCTCATCCCGCATATTTCTTTACTTCCCTGACAAAAATTCTTATTCACTTTTTTTTTTTTTTTTTTTAGTTTTCTGTTTGCTAAATACACAGTGTAAATAGTAACTGTTTAACTATGGTACTGGTATTGGTGTAACTTATTCCATTGCGTGACAGTCTGACAGGGAAAATAACCACTCAATCCCAGGATCGTTTTTTTTTTTTTTTTTCCCCCGGCTCTGAGAAGGAAAATAACCACTCATTTCCAAGCCTTTTTTTTTTTTTTTTTTTTTTTTTTTTTTTTTACACCTGACTAACAAGGAAAATACCCTCTCATTCCCAAGTTTTTTATTTTTTATTATTATTTTTTTTTATGGGTCCGACTCTGGGCATAGGTTTTAATAGCCCGTTCCCTGAAGCCCCCCAGTTCTTCCTACGTACCATGCACCGTCCACACATCACCATTTATTACCACTTTGCAGGAACGTATTATACAGCTAACGCCGAACGATTTTATGTAAAGAGTGAGTTACAAGAGGCTGAGAGTTGATGGATTTATTGTAGTATCTTCGCGAGGTCTGTGGAAAAAAAATCTAACGGTAGTAAAAACAACAAAGACATCATCGTGGTGAAGGGGTTAATGGAGTTTCTAATGGCGGCTGTTTGTAATTAGCCAGGCATGACGTGTAATTCCCATCCCGCCATTACACCTGGAATTACGATACCATTAAGATACCATTACGTTAATCCCGGGTATTGTGGAGTGGTATTAGTCTCCCTCTATGAGTTGGTTTGCAATAACAGTAACAATAGCTCTCCTCGGCGCCCGTAGACCATGCGCCGGCGTTGCAAATACAGTTCAGGGTTCGATGGCCAAGAGGAGAGGAAGAGGAAGGGAGGATGAGAGGTTATGGAAGGGGAGAGGAAGGGAGGGGAGATTGAGGGAAAGGGAGGGATGAGAGATGGGAAGGAGTAGGGAGATGGGAGGAAAGGGAGAAGGAGGTGACTATGAGAGGGAATGGAAGGGAAGAGAGATGAGGGGGAGGTTGACGGGATGGAAAGGAAGACGAAGCAGAGGAGGAGGGGAAGGTTAGGGGATGATGGTGAGGGATGAGGGAGGAGGTGGATGAGGAAACGGGAATGGAAGGGTAGAGGGAGCTGAAGCTGAAGGAAAGAAGCTGAGGGTAGGGAACGGGATGAGAGGGGGTGATGGATGAGGGATTGAAGGGGAGGGAGTTGAGGAAGGGTGAGAGTGGAGGGCGGGCGAGGGTGAGGAAGGAAATGGGGAGGGAGGTAGAAGGGGAAGGGAGACACTAGAAGGAGAGAAGAGCGATCGAGAGGGAGAGTGGGAAAAAAAAAAAAAACAGTCCGATTCAAGGGGTTAACACCAATAAATATCACAGTTTTGTTTTTCTGATTAACGACAGACGATTTTACTCGCCTGAAGGAAACCCTGCCAGTCAGAAGAGAGATTCCAGGGGGGGATTATGAGGCGAGAGGTAGGGGGGATATTAAAAGATTGTCGGGAAGTAGGGGGTTGTGGGGGAGGGGAGGAGAAGGGAGGGGGTGTTAGAGAGGGGTTGGAGGGAGGGGAGGGGAGGGGGTGTTAGGAGGAGGTTGTGTGGAAGGGGAGTGGGTACTAGAAGGGGGTTGTGGGGAGGGGGTACTAGGAGGGGGTTGTGGGGGGAGGGGAGGCGATGTTAGGAGGGAGTTGTGGGAGGGAGGGGAAGGAGGGACGAGAGTTTTAGAAGTTAGAATGGGGGGAGGTGGGGGAATTCTAGGAGGGGGGTTGTCAGGCCACATTGTCCACGCAACAGTAGCTCCCCTTGTTTCCCCACACCCTCGTCTTATCCCCCCACCCCCATTCCTTCCCCCTCCCCCCCACCCCCCACTGGAATGTCACCAAGAACGCAGCCAGTGGAGCGAGAGAAGGGCTATGGAGAGAGCGTCAGCCGGGGTTTATTAACCCCCCCTGTGTTATTTTGTTCAGGCCGACACCAGATAATATTTTTTTTTAGCTGAACGTAAACCCTGTCAGTCAGTGGATTATTAGCTTTCCAGTTTCAGCTTAACTCTTGCACTATTTGGACGTTATTTGTGTTTCATTTGTACTATCTCCAGACGATTTCATTCATCCTAGGGGAGACTTAGCCTTTATCTCAAAAATCGTCTAACAGCACAGGAATAAACAAAGGGCGTCACCCTATTGAAGGAGTTAAAGCAGTCTCAGTAAACCCTTTCCCGTCCGCATTAAGTTCTTGTACAAAATTCAAACTCCAGACGATTTTGCTCAGTCGAGAGAAACCGTACCATAGCCTTCAGTTGGTTAAAAAGTGTGTGTGTGTGTGTGTGTGTGTGTG
Organism: Coenobita brevimanus; assembly: GCF_032717465.1. Lineage (NCBI taxonomy): Eukaryota > Metazoa > Arthropoda > Malacostraca > Decapoda > Coenobitidae > Coenobita > Coenobita brevimanus. The sequence continues at coordinate 5,479,968 of NC_137025.1, read as the reverse complement.
TGTGTGTGTGTGTGTGTGTGTGTGTGTGTTTTTGGGGGGGGATCGCGAAACCTGACGTATGGCTCCCGTAGACTTGTACATTTTATTCCTTTTACTGCAGTGGATGAACTATATATGTCCATTTCACATTTTCTTTCCTCCTTCTTACCATCTTTTTCCTTTCTACCTCATTTCTTCTCTTCGTCATTTCTTCATCTCTCCTCTCCTCTCCTCTCCTCATCTCCTCGTCTCCTCTCTCCTCCCCTCCTGTAACATCGTCTCTCCTCTCATCGGAACTGGGCAATATATGCAAAGAACCCGGATAAATCGCCCGGTAGCAGAAAAATAAACTAAAAAGGGCGTCACCTGGATGCAAAATGTAAAAAAAAAAAATGGATGCCTGGTGGTGTAGTGGTCGAATATTCCGGTCGGAGGGATGGAGGTTCGATTCTTCTGAGTTTGCAATGTGTGTGTGTGTGTGTGTGTGTGTGTGTGTGTGTGTGTGTGTGTGGTAAAATGCTGCAGATTTATTTTTTAACACCCTGGCAGCTCACCCTTGGGCTTCATCACCTTCAAGGGGTTAATATGGGACAATCTATACTGTTACCTTTGTGATAAACAGAGGGATAAGAACAGTAGGTGAAGAAGATATATATAAAAAAATATATATACTAAGAAAATAACATCGTGAACTTGCCCAAAAAATTGACTCCAAGTTGAAGGTTCAAGTTAGGGTCTTTTTTGGGGGTGTAGGGTAATAGGGTAAGTCTTGTGTTATTTTTATTAATCTCTTTATTTCTTCCACTTTTTTTTTTTTTGTCTGTCTACCGTATCTGTCTGTGTGTTTGTCTGTCTATGCCTGCCTTGGTCTGTGTATACGGTATCTGTTTGTCTGTCTGTCTGTCCATGTCAATCTGTCAGTTTCATCTTTCTGTCAGTCTTCGCATCTGACTATTCATCTATCTATCTATCTGTCTGTCTATCTATCTATCTATCTGTCTATGTCTATCTATCTATCTGTATACTATTACCGAGCCAACTACCACTCTGCATCACCTATAAGAGCCAATCAGGATGAAGGCACTTGATCCCACACTGCTAATTGGAGGATCAAGGTGTTAGTGGAGATGGAGGCTGGAGATCCTGAATGAGAGAGAGAGAGAGAGAGAGAGAGAGAGAGGAATGGTATGATTTTAGACTGACCTCAATTGCAAGACGTAGAGGCTATGTATTGCACCTCTCGCCTTGCACACGCCTTGCATGACGTTGCATACTGTTATATACATGTTCAGGTCGTGTTTATGGGTCATGGGTTCGCATTCTCGTCGGGTAGGGAATCTCCCTAACACCACTTCCATAGCGATTTATTATTTGATGTGTCTGGTTAATGCCCATTTGTATGTTATTTATGCAGAGTGTGGCGATATTGGAGGGAGGATGGTAAGGTGTAATAAACGAAATAAATCGCTTAGGAAGAGGTGTTAGGGAGCCTCCTTACTGAATACGGGCCCCGGAAGCCATATGATACGTAGAGCCGAGGAACACTACATATTTCTGTCCCTGGAGAAATGACCCGCCCCTGCCCAATGCTTCAGGCTTGGGTATAAGTGTGGAAGTTTAGGATGAGAGGGTATGTGGAAATTGTGTGTGTGTGTGTGTGTGTGTGTGTGTGTGTGTGTGTGTGAGAGAGAGAGAGAGAGAGAGAGAGAGAGGACATATACTAAAGTGGAGTGAATGATGTAGGGGAGTAAAAAAAAAGGAGAAGAAGGAAGAGAGGGAAGATGAGAGCAAATGAGGAGGGAAGGGGTAGCAGAAGAAAGATGGAGGAGTAAATGAAGAAAGGAAAGGGGTGTATGAGAGTGAGGAGGAAAGGCAAAAGTAGGAGGGAAGAGAGGGAGAGAAACACACACACACACACACACACACACACACACACACACACACACACACACACACACACACACACACACACACACACACACACACACACGAACCTTGAGAGTGTGTGAAAAAGTGTGCGGAAGTGTTTTATCAGCGGGTCGATACTACTATCAGGCCGCCTCTCTTATCTCTAGGCGTGGAGGGGGGGTGTTCCTCCCTCCCTTCCTCCTGCTCTTCCTCTTCTTTATCGCCCCCCCCTCTCTCTCTCTCTCTCTCTCTCTCTCTCTCTCAAGAATGAAGGAAAACCAATGATATGATGGGAAGAATGTGACAACTATATCTGCCATTGCAATTATCTTTTATTTATCTGTATGTCTGTCTGCCTGTCTGACGGTGCATTCTATGGGAGGTAGCCCCTTCAAAAATACCGGCAAGCATTTCTGTCCCTACTCAGTAACGATCCGTCCTTCCACGATGCACCTTTCACACTCATATTCCTCCAGTTTGTCACTCCATCTTGTTCTTGGTTTATTTCCTCTTCTTTCAGCCACCGTATTTTTTTCTTCTCTCTTTCAGCCACCGTATTATTGTATGCCATCCACTACGAGAGAAAAAGTTATATTTGGGTATTTTGGTGGTGGGTCATTTGCTAGGGCGCCCACCATCCACTCACTTGATCTAGCGCTGCATTGAGGTGACTGTGCAATGAATGACAAACTTCTTTTTTTTTCTTTTTTTTTCTTTTTAACGCAGGAAACCATTTATTACACTCGGTAGTCGCCATATAGCTAAATAAACTCCTGGTGGTTCAGTGGATTAAGGCGCTTGAACCAGGTGTAGCCCATATGAGATAGCCTAAGAGAGATGGGTGGGTTTTATTGATCACATTATATTTCCCTGGGGCTTGCTACAAATTACTTACCTTAATAATGTCTGAACTAATTAACCTGTCCCCTGGCTCTTGTTCGCTTAATGAGGCAGTGGAGAATCAGATGATCGATTGACTAAGGTAATATTTGTGGAAGTTTTATAATATTTCGTAGGTTAACCTGACGTACGTTTTCTGCGTGGAGATGATGATGATGATGATGATTATTGTTATTATTGTTGTTGTTATTATTATTATTATTATTATTAGTAGTAGTAGTAGTAGTAGTGGTAATAATAGTCGTAGTTGCTATTTTTATTTTATTTGTTTTTTCAGAACCGAAGACCTGCCATATGGACGACAGAGAAGAGGTAAGGAAATTTCCCGGGTTAATTTTTTTAGTAGTAACCCATTCACCACGATGACGAAATTTTGCAGTGTATTTTTCCTGTCTCCAGACGATTTTATTCAACTTAGGAGAGACGTGTGCGAACTGGAGGAGTTGGGGTCTAGTCATCATTAACCCCTCGTGTGGCCTGAATAAAACCCTTGGACGGTGGTATTAATAATAATAATTATAATAATAATAATAATAGCAATATTAATAGTAATAATAATGATAATAATAATAATCACAATTCATCCATCATCCAATCCTAAGTTGCCCCATGAGAAGCGTAGGGGTCCGGGGCTAGGCAAGTTGGTCCTGACATATAAGATGAGAGTGACCAGCCTCACTCATCCCTGAGTGGCATAATAATAATAATATAATAATAATGATAATAATAATAATAATAATAATAACAATAGTAATAATAATGATAATAACAACAGCAACAATAATAATAAAATAATAACAATAATAATAATAATAATAAATGTCGTCGTATTGAATGGGTTAACTATGAGAATAATTATGGATCAATTCAGATTATCATTCATCGGTGAGTAGAGGATATTTAAGCACCACATTTCACAGTATTTTTTTCCATAGTTAATTAGAAGGCAATTAGGCATCACTTCAGGCGATTATTTTTACTGATTAGGGGTCGATGTTACATGACTTTTAAAAATGTTTCGTTCGTGGTTGAGAATTGTTAAGCATATATTCTTTTCCGGCATTGAAATTTTTGTAACTGGCCAGGGCTGAGATTGGAAAAGAGTCTGTATTAAATTTTTTCTATATATACTTACCTACAGTGTTGAAAAAAGTACTTCACCATTTGTCTCACCATGCATTCTGAAACTGGTCGAGATGTTTTGTTAAATGGTTCAGTGCATATCGTATTACTCTTTGTATTCTGTAGTGATGAAGATGCGAAAAGAAAGATGAAGGATAAGGAAGGAGGAAGGGAAGGGAGAAGATAGAAAATGAAGGAAGAAGAAAAATTTAAGGAAAAGGTGGAAGAAGAGAAAAGATGGAGAAGGAGGGGTAAGGGAAAGGGATGGGAAGAAGGAAAGATGAAATGGAAATGATAAGAATGCAAGAGCAGGCGAAAAGGTGTGGAGGAAAAGGAGGGAGAGTGAAGGAAAGAAGGATAATGAAGAAGAGGAAAGGTTACTAATGAGGTGAAGAAGGTAGAGAGAGAGGAAGGAGGGAGAGTAAAGGAAAGTGAAGGTGAAGAAAGATGAATTTTGAAGAAGGTATAGCAAGAGAGAGAAAGAGAGAGAGAGAGAGTGAGTGAGTGAGTGAGTGAAGAAATAAGGAAAGTGAAGAAGAGGAAAGGTGCATAATCAATAAGTTAGAGAGAGAGAAAGGGAGGAGGGAGAGTGAAGGGAAGTGAAGAAGAGGAAAAATGAATGATGAAGAGAGAGAGGGAGAGGGAGAGAGAGAGAGTGAAGAAGAGGAGGAATGAATAATGAAGGAAGGAGAGAGAGAAGCTGACAGAAACAGACTAAGGGGAGAGGGATGGGAAGAAAAGGGAGAGGTAAGAAGATGAATGATAAAGAAAGGGAAGGGAAAGGAAAAATGGGAAAGATGTGAAGCGGAAAGAAGAATGATGAGAGAAGAAAGATGTAGACGATTGTGCAGGAAATAAGAGGAGGGAGGGAAGAGTGGAAATAAAGAAGAGCAGACGCGGAAAGAAGAATGAAAGTATAAGATGAGAGAGCCGACAGAAATAGAAAAAGATGCTTGGAAAATGAAGAGGCTGGTGAAAGATAATGAATGAGAAATATAAGAAAGATAAAGAAAGTTAAGAAAAGGGTGAGGGAAAGAGAGAAAAAAAAGAAGGGAAAGAAGAGAGAGATGAAAAATGAAGGTAAGAAAAGAAACAGGAGGTAAAGGGGAATGGAAGAGGAAGGAAGGATGAATAATGATGAAGAGATAAGAAAGAGAAAGCAGACGGAAGTGGAGGAAGAAAGGGGGGGGGAGGAAAAGGGGGGGAGGGATAAGTGGAAAAGGGACAAAGGGTTATGAGGACAGGAGAGAGAGGGAATATTAATGGAAGGAAAGGTGGGAAGGGGGTGATAAGGAAGGTATGGGGGAGGGGAAGGGGAGAGAGATGAGGAGGGGAAGAGGAGAAGGATGGGGAGGGAAAGGGAAGAGGGGAGAGAGGGTAGTGGAGAGGAGGGAAGGAGAGGGAGCTGGGACGAGAGAGGAAGGGAGTTGGCGGAGATTCTGTCGGATGAGAGAGAGGAGGGGGGGGGAGAAAGAGAGGAGCAAAGAAGAGGAGGCAAAGGAAGTTTAAGGAAGAAGGGGAAGAAAAGGGCGAGGGAATTGGGGAAGGAGGAAAGAGAAGGGGAAAAGGGAGACAAAGAGAAGGAAGGTAAATATAAGGAAAAAAGGGAGTGAAAGGGAAGGAAAAAGATGGAAAGGGAAGAGAAGGAGGGAGGGAGGAATAGGGAAGGAAGGGAGGGAAAGGGAAGGGAAGAAGGGAAGGAAGGGAGGGGGTGGGGAGGAGGAGGTAGGAGAAAGAATTGGGGTTAATGATAGCTCACATTTCCTCCTTTTTCCTCCCTCCTTCCTCTCTCTTTCCTCTCCATTCCTGTTTCCTTCCCTGTCTATCATTTCTCCTCTTTCCCTTTTCCTTCTTCCCTTTTCCCTCCCCTTAACTTTCCCTTTTTCTTTTTTCTTTTACATCGTCTTTATTTCCATTCTTCTGTTTGCTCTTATTTGTTTCCCTTCCTGTTCTGTACACTAATCTATATATTTCCTTCCCTTCTTCCTTCCTCTTCCTTCCACCCTTATCTCTTCCCTCCCTCCCTCCCTCTTCCCTCCCTTATCTCGTACTCTCCCTCCTTTCCACCCTCTCTCCTCCTCCCTCTTCTTTCTCTTTCCCCTCCTTCGTTTTTTCTTTTCCCCTCCCATCTCTTTCTTTTTCCCTCCTTTTCTCACCACCCTTCTGTTTTTTCCTTCTCCCCTTCTTTCCTCCCTCCATCTGCAACCTTCCATCCCGCTTCCATCCTTCCATCTTCTCTTTCCCTCCATCTCTTTCCTTTCCTCCCCCACAATCAGGCGAGTCCATTAGTCATATCAGTACCCTCCCCTCCCTCTTGGGTAAACAAGAGGGGGAGCTTATCGGGGGGAGGGGGGAGGGGAGGGAAAGAGAGAGCGAGGAAGTGGGGAGTGGAGGGAGTGGGAGTGCAAGCGGAGGGGGGAGGAAGGGAAGGAGAAAGAGTGGAGGAATATTGAGAGGAGCAAGAGGAAGTGGTGAGGGGTGGAGGGATGGAAGGAAGAGGGGAGGGGGAGGGGATATTTGGGGGAAAATAGGGAGAGGAAGGGGAGAGGGAATCTTGAGAGGAAGGGTAAGGAAGGTGGAGAGGGGTAGGAAGGGGAGGGAAAAAGGGAGAGGGAGGTCTTATGAGGGAAAGGGGGAGGGAAATGGAAGGGGAGGGAAAGAAAGAGTTGATAGAAGGAGAAGGAGGGAGTGGAGATTGAAGAGAGAGGGAGGAAAGGAGAAAGAAGGTGGGGGGGGAGAAGAAAAAGGGAGAATGAAAAGGAGGGAACAGGAGGTAGAGAGTGGAAAGAGGGAAGGGGGGGGGGAGAGAAAGGTGAGCTGATCGGGAAGGAGGGGGGAGTTGAAAGTGGAGGTTGGAAAGGTGGGGGAGAGGAAAGGGTGAGGAGGGGTGAGGGTGAAGGGTGAAAAGCTGGAAGGGGGAGAGAGATGGGGGGATAAATGAAGGTGAAGTGAAAAAGGGGAGAGAGGTGGGTTGAGAACGGCAGGAGGAAGAGGGGGAGGGGAGGAGAGAGGATGGGATGAAGGTGGAGAAAGGGGGAAGGGAGGAAGAGAGAGGGAGGGGGAGGATGCCTAAGAGACGGGAGAGGAGGGGATGGAAAGGGGGTAAGAGGATGGGTGAGTAGAAGAGAGGGAGGGGAAGAGTAGGGGTGAAATAATGGCGATCTAGGATAGGAGGAAGGGAGGTAGGAGGAGGGGGGTGAAGGGGGGGAGGGGAATAGAAGGAATTGAAGGAGGGAAAGAAAGATGGGAGGCAATAAATGGGAACGATAGGGAAAAGAGGGAAGCAAAGGAAAATAAAAGGATGAAGGAAGGGATGGGAAGGAAGAGGAGCATGATAGTAAGAATGAGGAGCACAGATGAAGAGAGGGGTGGAAGAGATGGTGAATAAAGGAATATTGGAAATGAAGGGAAAAAGGTAGAGAAAACAGAAAAGAGACAATAAGAGAGAGAGAGAGAGAGAGAGAGAGAGAGAGAGAATTGGTGTGTGTGAATCAGAGTGTGTAGGAAAGTGTGGATCTTTTGCAAGTAATTGATGTAAGGTGAACGTTGTGTGTGTGTGTGTGTGTTTGTGTGTGTGTGTGTGTGTGTGTGTGTGTGTGTGTGTGTGTGTGTGTGTGTGAGAGAGAGGGAGAGAGAGAGAGAGAGTAAAATAGGAAGTACCGACGAGCAGACAAGCTTCAAGATAATATGAACTGGAAATAATAAAGTAAGAGAGGAAATAAATTTAATCTCATCAGTATTCAAAATTTTTAAAACATTAATTGATATGTTCCTTCTTGTATCTTCACTCGCGTTTGTTATTGTTCAACATCTCTTCTCATTATCATTCAGAAACTTTGTCATTCACTATTCACCTCCACTCATCAGGTACATTTTTTTATCATTCATTATATTAGTCTTTTTCATCACTCATCATATTCTCCCTTGCTGATCGGTACTCATCATCATTATCTTTCATTCATCATGTTTATCAGGGTTTCCTCACGACTGCGTTATTTATTTTCTTCATATACTCACCAGTCCCTTCCTTCATCCACCTCACTTTCATTATATACCTCTTCGTATTTACTCTATTATGCATTATTAATCTCACTTTCAGCTTTTTCACAACTTCATCTCTTATGTATATATATATCTCTAAGTTTTCATTTTAGTACTGTCTTTCTTCTCCTTCCATCTTCTGTATTGCTTTCTTCCCTGCTCATTTTTCTGTACTCCGTCTCTCTTTCTCTTTTCTTTCCTTCCGTGTGTCTTCGTCGTTCCCTCCTTTTCTCCCGTCTTCTCTCCTCCATATTTTCTTTTCCCCTCTGCTTGCTCCCCCTTCCTTCTTTCCTTTCTTTTTTTCATCCTTGTATCTCTTCCTTTCCTTCATTCTTCTAATTTTTCAATATCGCTCCATTATCTCTTCATTTTTTTTTTCTCTCCATTCCTTCCCATGTTCCTTGCCTTTCCTTTCCTTTCTTCTTCGTTATTGCCTTCTTTCTTCCCCTTCTTACTTACTTCTCTCATGTGTCTGTCTTTTCATTAGCCCTCTGTATTCCTTCCTTCCTTCCTTCCCTCCATCCATCCTTCCTTCCTTTCTTTCATCCTTCCTTTCATCTTTCCCTCCTTTCATTCTTCCTTCCTTCCTCGGGCGATCAGTTCAATCATGCCAACATTTTCCGGTTAAGTGATCGGATTTGCCGGTTTATCGCTCATCCGGAGGCCTGTCTGTCTGCCTGTCTGTTGCCCTCTCCGTCGGTCATTGCCTTGGCTGTCTACGAGTCTGTTTGCTCTTGTCTGTCTACGTGTCTCTCTGTCTCCTGTCTGTCTACGTGTCTCTCTGTCTCTTCCTGTCTGTCTACGTGTCTCGCTGTCTCTTCCTGTCTGTCTACGTGTCTCGCTGTCTCTTCCTGTCTGTCTACGTGTCTCGCTGTCTCTTCCTGTCTGTCTACGTGTCTCGCTGTCTCTTCCTGTCTGTCTACGTGTCTCTCTGTCTCTTCCTGTCTGTCTACGTGTCTCGATGTCTCTTCCTGTCTGCCTGCGTGTCTTTCTGTCTCTTCCTGTCTTTCTACGTGTCTCTCTGTCTTCCTGCCTACGTGTCTCTGTCTCTTCCTGTCTGTCTACGTGTCTCTCTGTCTCTTCCTGCTTGTCTACGTGTCTGTCTCTTCCAGTCTGTCTACGTGTCTCGCTGTCTCTTCCTGTCTGTCTACGTGTCTTTCTGTCTCTTCCTGTCTGTCTACGTGTCTCTCTGTCTCTTCCTGTCTGTCTACGTGTCTCGCTGTCTCTTCCTGTCTGTCTACGTGTCTCGCTGTCTCTTCCTGTCTGTCTACGTGTCTTTCTGTGTCTTCCTGTCTGTCTACGTGTCTCTCTGTCTCTTCCTGTCTGTCTACGTGTCTGTCTCTTCCAGTCTGTCTACGTGTCTCGCTGTCTCTTCCTGTCTGTCTACGTGTCTTTCTGTGTCTTCCTGTCTGTCTACGTGTCTCTGTCTTCCTGTCTGTCTACGTGTCTCTCTGTCTCTTCCCTTTTGTTCACGTGTCTGTCTGTTGGGTTGTCTGTCTCGCGATCGGTCGGCCATTGACTCGTGTCTCTCTCTCTCTCTCTTTCTCTCTCTCTCTCTCTGTATCTGCATACCTACCCGTGTATTTAACCCAGTCCATCTATCTGTCTATCCATCTATCTATCTATCTATCTGTATCATATGTGTCTTATCTAGCCATCTATCTGGCCTCAACGCTTGAATAGACTCCGGGATTGTCACTAGGCAAGGGGGCATTCTTTAGTACCCCCTTCCTCCCTCTCTTCCTCACCTCCCCTCCCTCCCCCTTTCCTCCTTACTCTCCCCCTTCACCCTGTCTCTCCTCTCTCCTAAATATATCCCGTTTTCCTACCCTTTCCCCTTCCTAACTTTACCTCTTTAGCTCCTCTCCCCCTTTATTCCTAACTTCCCATTTTCTTCATCCTCATCCCTTCTCTCTTCCTCTCCCACCATCTTCTCTCTTCCTATTTCTTTCCCCTTCTCCCTCCTCCTCACTTTATCCTATTCCCTCTTCTCACCCTATCCACACACACACACACACACACACACACACACACACACACACACACACACACACACACACACACACCATTTCCGACAGGTGAATATCGTGTGACAAAGACAGGTGTTGAAGAGCCCCCTGATAGCACTTATCGGACCATCTGCCGCCACCCCACATGATAACGAGGCAGGTGAGGCGGGGAGGTGCTGGGGTGATAGATGCAAATGAGAGAGATAGACGTTGGATAGATACAAGTAAAATAGATAGTGATAGAGGTCGATAAATACGAGATAGATAGTTGTAGGTGATATAAATAAAGGTGAGATTGGTGTAAATGAGACAGATACCAATAGATAAAAAGATGTACGTGATGATACAGGTGAGATAGATGTAAATGGTATAGAAACATGCGGGATAGATACAACTGAGATAGATAGTGACAAGTAGATAGATGCGATAAAAGTACCGATAGACAGAAAAAGAAACAGGTGTAGGTGATGTAAATACAGGTGACTAATCTATATGAGAGGTGAGATTAATAAGTGTAATATATACAGGTAGGAAAGGTGCAATTGATGCTGATGGAAGTGGATATATGCGAGAAATGCTGATAGATAGATGTATGTGAGATAGATACTGATAGAGATAGGTAGAGATAAATCCTGATAGATACCGATAGAGATAAATGTAGGTAGATGGTGAGGCATGTGTGAGACATAGTAAAAAAAAAGGTAGATTTAGAAGAGGCAGAGGAAAGGAAGGTGGATACAGGTAGAGAGTGAATACAGGTGGCTTACAGGGGAGGTGGATGGACATGAGATAGAATACAGATGAAAACAGGGAGAATAGAGGGAGAATACACAGGTGGGGTAGAATGAAGTTATAAATCAAGACAAGGTAAATCCAGATGCTGAACTAAAAATGTAAATAACGCAGTTCAAAGTAAATGAATACAGGTAGACTGAATACAGGTGAGTAAAAGGGAGGTAGATGGAGGTGAGATAGAATGCAGGTGAAAACAGGGAGAATACACAGGTGAGGTGGAATGAAATTATAAATCAAGACAAAGTATAAGTAAATGCCAGTTAGATGGATACTGATAGAGGTAGCAAAAGAGGTCATGACAGGTAGCCATAGGTAGATGAGTACTTGTAAGGGAGATGCAGGTTAGGTGGTTTTTGGTGCGAGGTGGATACACGTAAAGGTAGGTGCAAGTGGGATAGATATTAACAGAGGTATATATGCGTGATGCAGATCAGGTGGAGGTATTTCGTGATAAATATATAACGTAAGAGGGAAGAAACAGTGGATGAATTTATCCTTTACACACACACACACACACACACACACACACACACACACACACACACACACACGGAAGAAACAGTGGATGAATTTATTCTTTACACACACACACACACACACACACACGGAAGAAACAGTGGATGAATTTATCCTTTACACACACACACACACACACACACACACACACACACACACACACACACACACACACACACGGAAGAAACAGTGGATGAATTTATTCTTTACACACACACACACACACACACACACACACACACACACACACACACACACAGAGTCAGCTGGAGAGGGACGCCTAACTCCGGTGGCGCTAATATAACTGGGCGGCGTCACTTCTCTCCTGTTATGCAGTTGTCCCTCAGCTCCCTCCCATTCCCCGGAAAGGAGGATGGTAGAGTGCAAGGGAAAGGAGGTTTTTGTCTGTAATCTACTGGGTTCACATTCAAATGAGTCTGTGACCATAGGAAAGAATTTTTACCGATGTTATTTTGTATTTGTTAGAAATAGGCTGGAAGGGCAGTAATGTATGTCATTTTAGTGAAAGAAATATTGGGGACTGAACAGAATTGAATATGGTGAATTTGCTTAGTTTAGGTTAGGTCAAGTAAGGTTTGGGAAGACAGGGTGAATGTAGGTTAGGTAAGATCGGGTCAGGTCAGATTAAGTTGGTTGCTTTAGTTCTCATTAGGTTGATATAGGTTAAGGGATAAAACAGTTGCAGAGTCTGATCAGCGTATCAGATTATTGTGAATCATATACTGTTATTATTTACACGATAATTGCCTGATAATTGTGGTTTGATACGGAATTGTTGAGGGACAGTGGTAGTGTTATCTCTGTTTTATCATGTTAGTATCACGCATAAAATGAATGCTCTGTTCATCCCCCCCTACCCCCTTCTCTCTCTCTCTCTCTCCAGACTGGACTTAAAGATTCAACTTCTCAAACCTCTCTCTCTCTCTCCAAACAGGACTTCGGGTTCACCTTCTCTTTTGGATTATTGCCTTATTTAATCCCTTCACTTCAGGATATTCTAAAGTAATTTGGAGTTAGCATTGATGAAATACAAATGTGACCTTGGGAAGGGGAGGTTCTCCATCTAAAAATTCTGTGCATCGGCCGGGAATCGAACCCGGGCCTCCCGCGTGGCAGGCGAGAATTCTACCACTGAACCACCGATGCTTGTAGAGGAGAAAGTAACTTGGATGTGTTTTGTGTGCATGGTTGGTACACGCACATGAGTTGCCACGTACAGAGGTATTTGTGTGCTGTCTTATACATCACTACCATATACATACGTACACTGTCATATACATACACATGGACATACAAGTACTGAGAAACACACACATGAATGTATCAGGAAATGCACATGAACTTGCACACCTTTTAATTAACTACACACGCGCACTCAGTTTCTTTTTCCATTTTTTCTTGTTTTTTTTCTTTTATTCATATTATTTCATTTCTTTCCGTCCTTCAGTGTCAATCTCCTTCCTCATTAAATGTTTCTAAAGTCAGGGGTTGCCGTAACCTGGATGAGATTATTTGTTAGGAGTAAGAGTAAAGCAAGAAAGCGAGTTGGTATATAACTTCTAACATCCGCCCCTGTGGCCTAATGGATAAGGCATTGGCCTCCTAAGCCAGGGATTGGGGGTTCGAGTCCCCCCAGGGGTTGATATGTTTTGATAGTATAGTAGGTGGTTAACAATTACTAAAGAGAAATGGAAATCCTCCCAGAATGGTTTGGAGAAGCTTGCAAAATGGGATAAAGAACGGCTAATGAAGTTTAATGTAGATAATCCCCCGAAAGGTGTTAAGTCGGGCTAAATCTGGTGTATATTCACAGGTAACAACTTCACAGTGTGTTTACAACGCCTGTCGTAAAATTCAGTGTTGGGTGATTATAACAATAAATTCAGATACTGACGGAAGTAAGGAGGAAAATGATCAGGAAGCCATTGTTAGTAATGTCCTGAAACACCTGAAGAGTGTATAGAAGCGATTAATATGATGGTCGGCTTCATTGCAAGAGTTTCTAGCACAAAACATGCGATATAGTCTCAGCTTCATCGCCAGTAGTTGTATCACACGTAGAATATTGTATAAAAAATTTCCCGAACCTCATCAAGAAAAGGGTAAACTCAGGATGGTGTAGAAGAGACCCACTAAAATGGCCTCATCAGTAAAATATTTGCTGTACGAAGGATGGCTAAAGAACTTAAATGCCTTTCCCCTAAATAGTAATGTCTGCAATACCTAATTCCAATATTTAAAATTCTTAAAAATAACCAATGTCAGGTATCATTTTTATTTTCCTTTATCTTCTTGTTTTTTTGGTACTGAATAATTTCGCAACAAGAAGTAATGTAATTAATCTCAGGGTAACAAATGAAATAATACAAACACTTGGAAAATTACTGGACCACTGGAATAGATAACCAATAAGTGTCGTTTGTGAAAAAAAAAAAAAAAAAAATAGTGACATTGTTAGAAATCGGTAGCTTGTAACACTATAGATCTCTTTGTTTATGTTCAGGTTGAAACGTTTGCAGACGACTATGAGAGAATTGATTTATTGCAACGTTTTTTTTAATGATAGGTCGTGGTGTTTCCTCGTCAGTCTTTCCTGTAAATATCTCCAGGTGTGTTTGTCTTCAGGTCTCTTTTTATGTTTTTCCTGCCTGCTGTTATGCCGAAGGGTGTGATGGGTATGTGTTTTTTTTTTTCTTCCTCCTTTCCTTTTCTGTTTTTAAGGTCTTTAGTCCAGCCAGAGGTCTCTTGTTATCTGTATTTCCTTTGTAATCCCATGTACTCGTCACCCCTTTGCCTGATCTCCATATTTCTCTACTCCTATACTACTCGACTCTCTTCATCTCCCTCTTCATCTCCTCTCTCTCTTCATCTCTTCCTCTCTCTTCATCTCCCTCCTCCTCCAGTCTTCTCATCCCAGCCCTTCTCCTCTTTCGTCCCTCCTTTCTCTCTCTCGTTTCCCTTCCCAACCTTTTTCTCCTCATTCCTTCATCTTCCTCTCTCTCCTTCCTTTCACTTCCTTTTCACTCTCACTCTCATGCATCTTCTCAACATCACCTCTCATCGCCCCTCTCCTCTCCAACGATTTGCCTGTCCCTACCACTTGTCTCTCTCACTCCCCAACCATTTTCTCTCCCCTCCCCCTCATCTCTCCCCTCTTTCCCTCCCTCTTCCTAATTTCCCCTTTATACCGCGTCCTCTAAACTGTTTGTGTTCTCGCGGTTTTTCTCACAAACTGTCTCTTAAGGAGTGTGTGTGTGTGTGTGTGTGTGTGTGTGTGTGTGTGTGTGTGTGCGTGTGCGTGTGTGTGTGGGTGGGTGGGTGGCTGTGTGAGAGAGAGAGAGAACTGGTATAATTTGTGTGTGTGTGTGTAAGAGAGAGAAAGAGAGAGAACTGGTATAATTTGAGTGTGTGTGTGTGAACTAAATTCATCACAGCCTCACCATCATCGTCTCTAGTCTCTCATTTTCATTCCCCTCACCTTCACAGCTGAGGGGGAGGGGTCTAAACTGGATCCGGGTTGAGAGAGAGAGAGAGAGAGAGAGAGAGAGAGAGAGAGAAGTCCTTTGTAAATTCTCCCAAGCACCAAAAACATAAACTGCAAAACATAACTGGAAAAATCCATTGAGCAGGATTTATGGGTAGTTGTTTGAGAGAAAAAATCGTGGATAGTTTACCGTATGTAATGGATTTTTTTTTTTTTTTATAGGATTTCAGGCCCAATAGTGGAAGAAAAACTAATGAAAGAAAATTTTATCTATCTATCAGTCTGTGTCTATAATATATCAGTATCTACTATCTTACTATCTCAGTCTATTTATGTCTGTCTATCTGTCTAAATGTGCATGCATATATCCATCTGTCTCCTTCTATCTGTCTATGTGTGTCTGTCTCTGTGTCTAAGAAAATGGAGACTTTTTCGCATTTTCTGGTCAAAGTTCTTCACCATCAACCCATTTCCTATTTTAGCATTGTCATTCTATCTCCCCTCCTCCTCCTCTATCTTTCACTCCTCTTCTGAATATCTCTCTCCCCTCTCAGCTCCCTTCCAACCAATCTATCCCCTCTCACCTCCTTTTCCTTCCTATCTCCCCTCAGTCTTTCCCCTCTCCTCCCCTTCCTACCTTCCCTCCTCTCACCTTGCCTCACTCAGTCTTTCCTTCGTCTACTCTCCCCTCTCGTCCTTCCTTCCTCTCGTTTCACCTCTTTTCTTCTCCCCTCACTTTCTCCCCTCAGGCTTCTCTCCCTCATCTCTCTCTCCTTTCACATTCCGGTGCTTAGTCTGTTTTCTCTCCCCTCCCTTACCCTCCTTTGCTCTTCTCCCCACATCTCCCCTCACCCAGCATCCTCCCTCATTTTCCGTTCCCTTTCCATCCCATACTTAAAACTTAGCCCATCTCTCCCCCTCCCATATTCTTTCCCCTTCTCTGTCCCCCTCTGCACTCCCCTCCCCTCCTGAGTTCCCCTCCTCTCTCCTCCCCCCCTTTCTCCTCCCCTTTTCGCCCCCTCTCTGCGTTTCCTCCCCTGTTTTCTCTACCTTTCCTCTCCCCCGGTTACCGTCATTTCTCCTCTCCTCCCCTCTCTCATATTCATTTTGTCCTCTCCCCTCTCCACTGTTGTATTTCTCCCCCCACTTCCCATCTCCCTTTCCCCTTCCCTCCCCTTTTCCTCTCTCCTTTTCCCATCTCCTCCCCCATTCCCCCTCTCCTCCCCAGTTCCCTTCATTTCCTCTCCCCTCCCCCTCCCCCAGTTCCCCTCATATCTTTTCCTCCCCTTCCTTCCCCAATCCCCCTCATTTCCCTTCCCCTCTCCCTCCCTCTCCCCCAGTTCCCCTTATTTCCCTTCCCCTCTCCCTCCCCCTCCCCCAGAACCCCTAATTTCCCCTCCCCTATCCCTCCCCCTCCCCCAGTTCCCCTTATTTCCCCTCTCCTCTCCCTCCGCGTCCCCCAGTTCCCCTCATTTCCCCTCCCCTCTCCCTCCCCCTCCCCCTCCCCTAGCTCCCCTCATTTCCCCTCCCCTCACGCCGGCTACTGTAAACATTCCCACAGAATCACCAGATGCGTGTCCTGAGGGGAAGGGGAAGAGGGGAGGGGGTGAGGGGTGAATGGAGCAGGCGTAGGAAGCGAGAGAAAGGGTTAATGGGGAGTGAGAGAGAAAGAGAGAAAGATGGGGGGGAGAGGACGAGAGGAATGGAAAGGACGAGGTAGAGAAGGAAGGTAGAGAGAGAGAGAGAGAGAGAGAGAGAGAACAAAAAAGAAGGGAGATAAAGGGAAAGGGAGAGAAGGGAGAGGTGAAGGGAGGGAGGGAAGGGAGAGGGCGGGTCTGGTGGCAGTGTCCAGTGGGAATGACGGGAGCCAGAGGTGCCAAGTGGCCTTCTCCCCCCTCCCCCTCCTCTCACACCCCTCTCCTCCCCCGCTCCCCCTTCTCTCACACCCCTCTCCTCCCCTATCATCCCCCCACCCCCTCCCCTTTCTCACACCTCTCCTCCCATATCACCCCCACCCCCTTCACTCACATCCCTCTCCTCCCCTATCATTTCCCCTTTCGTACCCCCTCTCTCCTTTCTTTCCTCCCCTTCCCCTGTCTTTTCTTCCTTCCCTTTCCTCCATTATCTCCTCCTTTACCTCTTCCTCTCTTACCCCCTCGTGTACTCCTTCCCATCGTCTTATCCCTTCCTTCCTTATCGCCGTCTTCTTTACCATTTATTATTTTCTGATCACGGGTTTACTAGGAAGAGAGAGCATTGTTTGTGTTTTCGGTTGATACAGTTAAGCAAAGTGGTGTATATTACAGTGGTTCGATAATGTGATACATATGTATTGGTGGATATGTCTATATATGATGCGTGTTTGTGATTGTCAGTTTTTGGACATGGTTTATACTTACGTTCTCGTCGTCTTCAGGTTCATCCCAAATCTTGCCGCTTCCCTTAATCGAGAAGGGGGTTTGCCGTGTAGTCTGGGGGTGTTGTTCAGCATTGCATTCAGTATGTGGACACGTTTTATTCATGACAACTCACAGTGCTTTGTTCTGTTCTCTGCTGTCCACAGTTTCAGCATCCTATTCCTGGAGGTGGGGTGTGTTGATACGTGGGGATGATATGTAATAGGTAGAATCATTGCTTTCACCAAACGCAATTCTAGTTTCTCAGGGATGTGCCACAGTCTAAGATATTTTTGTCCATAAGCCGCACTATCGTTCCTGGGAGATCAAATGTTTGGCCATGAATTTCACGGTTTTTCTGGTGTGGTATTTGGTCTCCCTCTAACATTGTGTCACCGAGTTTTTCACTGCTGATGCTGTTAGGGTAAAATTTTGTGTATTTTTATTTTCCATTTTTCCTAATTTATTAAACCTAAGTACCTCCCATTGTACTCTAGTGTCGTTTTCGGATATAGTACGATCTGTTTGGGGTCATAGACTAAAATGTCCTGACACATGTAGAGAAGAGAGGGAGTAGGATGGAAGCAGAAGGGAAGAGGGAGGAAGCAGCAGAAAGAGAAAGAGAAGGGATGAAAGGGGGAAGGGGGAGAGAATGGGGGAGAAGGAAGGTAGAAGGGGGAAGAAGGAAAAGAATGAGGGGAGGAAGGAGATAAATGAAAAAGAGAGGAAGAGAGGAGGGGGAATGGTGAGAGAAGGAAGGGGGAGGAAGATGCAAAAAATAAAAGAGAGGGATTCAGTAATAGGGGAGAAATGGGTGGGTGGGAGGGAGATGGAAGAAGAGGGAGGGAGAAGTCGGAGGGAGGGAAAGAGAGAGAAGAACCGGGAGGGAGAAGGAAGTGGGAGGGATGGGAGAAGGAAGAGGGGAAGGAGAAGAAAGAAGTGGGAGGGAGGGAGGGAGATGGAGGAAGGGTTAGGAGGAGGGAGATGGAGGAAGGGGGAGGGGAGGGAGGGAAGAAGAAGGGGGATGGTGAGAGAAGGGAGAGACGGGAGGGAGGGAGAAGGAAGAGGTGGGAGGGAGGGAGAAGGAAGAGGTGGGAGGGAAGTTAACCCTTTTTACCCCTCCACAAACATCAAGTCATCATGTCCGGTGCGTCTGTCTCTTTCCCTCCCTCCTTTTCCATCTCCATTTCCTCCGTCTTTTCCTCCCTCGCTTTATCCCTCCTCTAACCTCCCTCTTTCTCCTTCCATCTCTCCACTACTCTCCCTCCCTTCCTCTGTCTCAGTCCTTTTTTCCCTCCCCCCTCTCTCCTTCCCTCCTGTCTTCCCCTCCCTTCCCCAACTTCTCTCATATAATTCCCACCCTGTTTTGCTCATTTTAATGCATAATACGATCATAGTTTCTCATGCTTTTTTGTTTTCCGGTTCCTGCATCTAGATCCTTGTCACCGCCCTTGAAATTGCGTGGGAAGTTGAGTTTGGATGATGATTTTGATGATGATGATGATGATGATGATAGAGATGTTAGGGATGATTTTGACAACGATGATTTCTTCCTCTTCTTCATCATCATCATCATCATCATCATCATCTTCTTCTTCTTCTTCTTCTTCTTCTTCTTCTTCTGTTATTATTATTATTATTATTATTTGTATTATTTTTTTAATCATTCAGTTTACTTTCCTCTACTCCCCAGTGCATCTGTTTGAAGGGGGTTTTAATTCCTTCATGCACATAACTTTCATCTTTTTATTAATCCCCCTTCACCCAGACGATTTTCCTCATCTTAATATTAGGTGAAAGGGTTAATGAGGGCTGCGTTTAACCCCTCCATTCGAAGCGTCCCTCCTTAGTAAAATCTCAAGAACACAGCAGGACTAAAACGGAGATAATACTGTAGTGGTTGAAAGACGCGAGGGAGGAACTGGAGCGCCCCTGAGTGTTTGAGGTGCAAGCAGTCTCATAGCTCGTACGACACAGACATGAAGGAAATGAGAGTAGGATTTCTTTGTGATTCATGGCCAGAAATAGACTGATGTTGATGATGATGATGATGATGGTGGTGGTGGTGGTGGTGGTGGTGGCAGTAATAATACTATAATAATGATAATAATAATAATAATAATAATAATAATGATGAGTGACAATAAGGATGTTTGTGATGATGATTTCGATGATGGGTTTTATGGATGTGTGTGTGTTTGTGTGTGTGTGTGTGTGTGTGTGTGTGTGTGTGTGTGTGTGTGTGTGTGTGTTTTATTATTTTTCAGTAGTGTTCTGCCCGTACCACCCACCTCCCTGCCAACTTCCTCCCTATCTTCCATCCCACCCAGCCTCACTCACTCACCGTAACCCTTCCGGTCTCCCCTACCCTCCTTCGCCTCTCCTGGTGGTGATAATGACCTGGCGTGGCGGTGACCTGGTTAGTATCACGGGGGGGGTGGGAGGTGAGGGGAAGCGTGGGATACAGTGTAAAGAAATTTATGAATGAACGTAGGGAAACGATGGAGGGATGTAGAAATATCCTTTTTTTTACGATCACCGGTACCTTGGTGGAGATTTTCGTTGTTTTGCAGCATATTTCTCGTTGCTCATTGGCAGGGTAAGACGGTACTACGGTTCAGCATCCTTCCCATAGCACTTCTTCGTGACTAGTGCTGTATTCTAGTGTTAACGTGTTGATCCAGCAAAGCATTTAAGATGGAGAGACGGCAACTTTACGCCAATTTTAAGTGAACATACTATAGATTATTTTCCTTATGACTGGAACAACTCTGCTATTATATTCCAGTTTATGTCACAGTTTATTCATTCGAGTGTCACAGTAGCCTGGAAGTTGGATAATTATCATAAACTTACCTCAGTTAGCGAAGATACGAAGGAAAAGGAGGTGAGAGAGGAGAGATTGTTCGGACGGGGAGCTGAGAGGGGGAAGAGATAGGCAGAGGAGGAAGATAAAGGAAGAGGGAAGATAAGAGAGGGAAGGCAAGACTAAAATAGGAAATGGGTTGATTATGAAGGAACAGACCACAATATACATTAAAGAATATCATTAAATTGCGTGATCTGTAACATTAACATCAGCTAGTGACAAGTTTCTCGTAAATTGTCAAAAATAAAAAATAAAATACGTTTTTAATGGGTTAATGTAACTATCATCCTTACACTCGAAACTTTATTGGTTGACTGCAATTCCTATTAACTACTGACTGCTAACTATTAACTCCTAATTTGACATTTATAACCATGAAATTTATGAGCTTTAAATAATTTGTGCAAAGATAAATGAAAACTTACCGATGTAGCTGTAAAGGTGGTATTTGAGGTACCGGCATATAGGAGTAGTTAAAATCTGAATAAATCTTGAGCTGAGAGAGAGAGAGAGAGAGAGAGAGAGAGAGAGAGAGCGAGCAATGTCACAGTCCTCCATTTGCACCGCTGATCCACCAACACATCTCAGGTGTGCTTCACCTGGTCTGACCCAGTAGATTCAATTTGTCGGCTGTCACGTTGCCACAGGTCTGCTCGAAGATAAGTTAGAGCATCCGACAGCAGAAATAAATGATAAATAAATGCAATAAAAATGGCAGTTGAGTTTGTGAGAGAAGTAAAGGGAGTGAAAGGGATGATGGAATAAAGATTGGTTTAGGTCGGGGGTGAGGGAGTGAGTGAAGAAAGAAGTGAAGGATGCGGAAGACAGTGAAGTAAGGGAGGAGGTGAGGGATGAGGGGAAAGTGAAGGGATAAAGACGATGGTGAAATAAAGGAGAGGGGTGAGGGGAATGAGGGGAGTCCTGGGCAGAATGTTTACTTAAGCAACTTCCCCTTGTCCTGCAGGATGCTGGGAGGGGAGAGGGAAGGATGCAGGAGGCGAGAAGGGAAGGAGAGAAAGAGGGAGAGAGGGAGAGCTGCAAAAGAATATCACAGGAAGGATGGAAGGGAAGGAAACGAGAGGGGAGTAGCAAGGAAGGAAGGAGTGAAGAAAAGAAGGTGGGAGAAGGGAGGATGGAAGGAGGGAGAAATGGAAAAGAATAACAGAAAAGACGGAAGGGAAAGAAGAGAGGGAAGAAGGAAGGAAGGAGGGACAGGAGGGAGAATTGCAACAGAACAATAAAGAAGGATGGAAGGGAAGGAAGAGAGAGGTGAAGGAACAAAGGAAGAAGAAAAGGATGGATAGCTACAAAATAATAAGAGGAAGGATGGAACTGAAGGAAACGATCGGGGAGACTGGTAGGGAAAAATGTGATGGGAATAAAGGGAAGGAAGGGAAGAAAATAAGAGGATGAGAGGGAAGGAAGGGAGAGGAAAGGAAGAGAGGACGTGAAAGAGAGAAGGTAAAGCGGTTTATAGAAGAATATGGGAATAAAAGGAGAGGGGGGGGGAAAGCAAAAGAAGGCAAGGGGAAGAAGGGGGAGGGGGAGATGCGTAAGTGATGGCAGGAGGGAAGGAGAATGACAGAAAGAGGGAGGGAAGATGATGATACGACGAAGGGAAGATGTGATGATGATAATGATGATGGGTTATCTTATCACCATCATCACCACCACCACCATATCAATATATAAAACCCATTTGAGTGATTATTAAAGAAACGAAGGCTTAGGCGCCCTCTCATACACCACACAAAATCTCCCACACCATATCGAATAACCCTTAGCCTCTCGCATCTGGCACCTTATTTTTGTTTATATATTTCGTGTGGTTATACCTCAAGTGAATGATATATAGAAGAATTATTACCACGTCGTGTATAGAAGTGTACTGGGAAGGAAGTGTTGCTGTTAGGACGCGGACATAGTGCAGTTTGTAGCAAGAAATTATTAGGGTTAGAACAAAATTGTCTTCAGAAACTGTGTGTGTGTGTGTGTGTGTGTGTGTGTGTGTGTGTGTGTGTGTGTGTGTGTATTTTCGATGCCCATACAAACCCCACTTCTTGACGTTGCCGTGATGTGTACATGTGCGTTTTTACCACTTACATGTGTGCGTGTGCGTGAGTGTGCGAGGCTGAAGATGTTTTGAGAGCCCTCCATCCTCCCTACCCCCCCCCTCCACCACCCCTCTCCACCTTCCTCCCCTCACAGCTGAATGAAATCGTCTTCGTATAGCTCAGTATAATACATAAATACATCCGTGCCAGGGGAGGCGATAACAATTCATTTTCGTCGACATTTTCTGTGATGTATACGAGGAAAGTAATGATTATAGATGTTACATAAGACTGGATGAAGTTGCTTGCATAAAATTATAGATGGTAAATAAGACTGAATGGAGTTGCGTGCGTGAGATAATAGGTGTTAGAAGGGACTGGATAGAATTGCTCACATTAGCTGAAGAGTGTAAAAAAAGGACGAAGATTTCTGTAATAATAATCCCAGCTAAGAGAGAGAGAGAGAGAGAGAGAGAGAGAGAGAGAGAGCTAAGGAAACAAACCTATCAGTCTTTCATAGAGGAGCATTGAAATTGAAGAAAATAATATCAAATAAATGATCCCAATATATAATTCTTCATTGCATTCTTAATTAGTGTATAAATTTAATATCCCAAAGGTAGGGTATAGTAGCCACGCAGCCCCGGTGGTTGTGTCTTCGCCTTCTGATCTGCGTGTGGCATAATTCTTGAAAAAAACCACTCGTGATTGACATTAAAAGTCGGTGCTGGTAGTATGTCCTTTCATATGACAAGTGTGCATTCAATTAGTGTATACCAGTGACAGTCCCCCTAACACACACACACACACACACACACACACACACACACACACACACACACACACACACTTTCATTAGTCACTCCGTCGTATTTCGTACCTAGCCAGCATGGGAAAGGGGCTATTTTGTTTGTTATCACTTGTAGGGGAAGGTCCCATATTGCCCTTTTTTTTTTTTTTTTTTTTTTTTAACGACAGGTCAGTTTTGGAGAGCAGGAGAAATAATGGTAAAAGGAGAGGAAAGGACTATGGAGAGAGAGAGAGAGAGAGAGAGAGAGAGAGAGAGAGGAGGGATGGGGGAGGAAGAGTGAAGGAAGGGAGCAAAATGAGTTTGTTTGCAAGCCTTCCTTGTCTGTCACAAGTCCTCTCTCTCTCTCTCTCTCTCTCTCTCTCATTCTGCACTTAATTACGCATTCATTATTCACGTGATTTATCAATATTTCTTCTCCTTCCTTACCTGTCTTGTCACGGCTCACTTGCTGTCATCGTCATTATACATCCCTTCCACTTCATTTCTTGTTTTCCTCTGTCTTTCATTGTTCGTATTCTTTTTTCTGTCTTTTCTTCTCATCTTTCTTCTTCCATTTCCACTCTTCGTTCCTCCACATCTATAGTTCTTCATTTTTTTATTTTAACTCTTTCTCGTTTCCCTCTTGCATTCTCCGTCGCTCCTTCTCTTGCCTTCCTTCACCCCGGTCTCTTCCTCTCTTCCATCTCCCACTTGTTTCCACTCTCATTTCATTCTTTTCTTTGTTTCCTATTTTCTCTTTACCCTGTCTCCTTCCCCTCTCTTTTGTCTCCTTTTCTCTTCCCTCCCCCTTTCTTCCCCGCCTCTCCTCTTCTTACCCATCATCTTCCTCTTTTCCCTTTCTTTTCTTTACCTCTTTTCTGTTCCTTATTCCTTCAAGACTCCTTCAATCTTTCTCTCTTCCTGTCTTACTTGTCTCTTCTCTCTTTCTGTGTCTCTCTCCCAGCCATTTTCTTTTTCTGTCCACTTCATTCCTCCTTGTCTTTCAACTTGCATATCCCTCTCTATTTCCTTCATTCCATCCTGCTTTTCTCATCCTTGTGTTTTCCCGGCCTGCGATATTTAGTAATGGATCGGATGTTTTTTTATCTATATATATATATGGACTATCAGTGTGTATACCTGTGAATGAAGACTAATTCTGTATACTGTGTGTGTGTGTGTGTGTGTGTGTGTGTGTGTGTGTGTGTGTGTGTGTGTGTGTTTTATCAGTCAAGGGTGGATCGGGAGTTGTGAGATAAGGATTCACCTGCCATTAACAGATAAGGGTGACAGGTGAGGCAAGTAACAGCCGTGGTGACATGTGTGGTGTGATAAGTGTGGTGTGGTGTGGTGTAATGGCGGGCTTGGTGTGTGTGGTGTGGTACGGTATGGTGTGGTTTGATGTAGTATTGTGTGGTGGAATGACAGGTGTGGTGTGGTGTAATATGTGGCATGCTGTGGTGTGTTATGCAAATGAGGCAGACAAGGCAGTCAGGTGACTCGAAGGAAATTATTAGAGAGAGAGAGAGAGAGAGAGAGAGATAAACTACTCGTTTGCATGTATATATTTGCCTTGTGTGTGTGTGTGTGTGTGTGTGTGAGAGAGAGAGAGAGAGAGAGAGAGAGATAAACTACTCGTTTGCATGTATATATTTGCCTTTGTGTGTGTGTGTGTGTGTGTGTGTGTGTGTGTGTGTGTGTGAGAGAGAGAGAGAGAGAGAGAGAGAGAGAGAGAGAGAGAGAGAGAGAGAGAGAGAATGTGGGTACATTTCGATGAGAGGAACAACATGCTGTCCACCTGTCATGTGTGGGATAGGTCAAACGTACACTTCGTACTTAAAGCACACACACACACACACACACACACACACACACACACACACACACACAATTAAAATTTCAGTCAGTCAAAAAACACCTTTTATATGAGCGTACAAGCATAAACTATGTACGAGTATGTACTGCCCAGGTAGACACTGTGGTCATTGTATATACTCTGTTCATCGATATAATCACAATACTATCTACTTATATACTCATATACGAACTGTATATACACATGCATGTATTCATACATACAAACA
>NC_137025.1:5352500-5450000 GCF_032717465.1 Coenobita brevimanus | reverse complement strand
TGGCACCTGCTAGCTACCGTAATGATTGTGGTGGTGATGGTGGTGGTGGTGGTGGTTATGTTGGTGATGGTGGTAATGAGACTAACATCCTTTCACTCTCTGTCCCTCCTATCTTCCTCCTCCTATCCCTCTCTAGTACTTTCTCTCACACTCTCTTCCCTCCCCCTTTCCCCCCTCACCACCTCCCCCACCCTCTTACTGTAGCCTGGGGGAAGAAGCCTTGAAGCAACAACTTACCCCACTATTACTTCCATCTCCTCTTAACACTCCTTATGCGAACCTTTACTCCTTCTACTTTAAGTTGGCCTAAAATTCCCTTCATGCTTTGCTACCCCAATTTTCATCTGTTAGTATTCGATATCATAGTCACAAACAGCCTCGGAAGGACGTTTATTGCTGTTTGCTTTCCTTTGTACTTTCCTTCATCAGTGACCAATTTTAACGTGAGATTAACACTAGAAGATAATGACGACGGAAAAGCTTGGAGAACCATTTTATTATTATTATTATTATTATTATTATTATTATTGATTTATTTATTTATTTATTTTTTTTTTGCCATTGAGCTCTGTGAAGTAAGCTGTCAAAGGATGAAAGACTGGAGCAGGTTAAGGCGAAAAGAGTATAGCATTCTGTATTCTTCTCTTAGCATCCATATCTGGCACCTCTCATACTGACCTTAACACCTTTTCTCCGGTGACTTAATTTGGATTTTGTTCCGCTTAATGGAGACTTTCTGAACCCTAACACATTCACTCCGATGACTTATTTTGGATTCTGTTCTGCATAATAAAGACTTTCTGAGCCTTAACACATTCCCTCTGGTGACTTATTTTGGATATTGTTCAGCGTAGGAGACATTCTGAACTATTTTTTTTTCCCCCAAGATGAATAAAATCGTCTGGCTACAGTAAGAATAATCCAAGAAAATTCGTCATAGGATTCAGGGGATTAACACACATTTAGTCTTAACACCGGGATTAACACCAATATTTAACATATCACCGGGATTAAGACCTATATTGAACCTTAACACCGGGATTAACTCCTGTATTTAATCTTAACATGGGGATTAACACCTATATTTAACCTGAACACCGGGATTAACACCTATAATTAACCTTAACACCGGGATTAACACCTATATATAACCTTAACACCGGGATTAACACCTATATTTAACCTTAACACCGGGATTAACACCTATATTTAACCTCATCATCGGGATTAACACCTATATTGAACCTTAACACCGGGATTAACACCTGTATTTAACCTTAACACCAGGATTAACACCTAACACTCTTACCTTACCCATAACACATACACCCTTCACTTAACATAATTTAATCCTGCCTTTAATAATCCTCATATTGAAATTCGTAATCCTTATTCTGCCCTAAATGCTAATAATCCCACCATTCACCCTCCTTACATAGCCCTTAGCATTCCCTCTACTACTACTAGCACTTCTTACGTTGTTCATAGCACTCCTGTTCTACCCCTAGCACTCTTTATCACCTTAGCACTCCTTAGCCTCTCTTTAGCACCCCCCTGTCCTTCCGTTTGCTCCTTTTATCTTTGTAGTACTTTTTCACAAATTTCTTCTCTTTCCTTTTTCTCAGTTTGGATTACCTTAGCCTTCCCAGCGATAACGGTAATAATAATAATAATAATAATAATAGTATAATGTATTGTACTTTCATCCATTATAGTGGAAAGTTGGAGATTCTTTCCTTATTATACAAAGGCAGATGCTCACAGGACCAATAATGGTGATGATAATAATAATAATATAATAATAATAATAATAATAATAAAAATAATGATAATGATAATAAACAGATGTGAGCTTTTGATCGTATTTTACTCTTGATGTTGTGACGATTTGCTTATAATATGTTGTCGAGTCAAATTTTCACCCTTTAGTGGACCCGTTTCTGCCGCTTTGCATGTCCCGGCCCCATAACCCCATACCACTCCCCACTTTGACTCTCAGGACCCATTCACATCCACTGGCCAGCTTCTGTGCTGTCTAATTAGGGGGGTAGGGAGGGTAGGGGGTAAAAGAGGAAGGGGGTGCAGGGGAAGCTGACCTGTGACCCCTCTTTGACCCCTTCCTAACCCCCTCTGGCTTCCTATAGCTTCCCTCCTTGCTTCGTACTGTAACTTAGAGTCTCTCTCTCTCTCTCTCTCATATATATATATATATATATATATATATATATCATTGCTTATATCCTTACTGTGACCCATTTCAGCATCACGCACTAAGTTTTGTCTTCTCAGGGTGGTCGTTCTTTTCATATTTATCCGAGTAACGGTACCTAACCATACCAACCTAACCTGACCTAACCTGACCTAACCTAACCGAACCTGACCTAACCTAACCTAACCGAACCTGAATCCTCTTGGAGAAGAAAAAATGCCAATATCGTCAGCAGGTTGTAAGTTCCCTCCATCAGCACTATCCAAACCTTCACCTTCCATCTCATCACCGAGCCCTATGCCTACATCCATTCCATTTATTTGCCTCTCTCCATATCCTCTTTCCATCCCTACCGATCCCACTTTCCCCCTTTTCCTTTCCTCCTCCTATCTCCTTCCTTCTCCCTTCTTATGTCCTTCCTTCATTACCACTTTCAAATCTTCCCTTATTCTTCCCACTAGTTACAGTACCTTACTTCGTCCTTGTCATCAAAGTCCCCTTCCTTTTTAATACCTCTCCTTTTTTTCCCAGTTACTCTGTTTCCCTCCTGTCTACTTCCCACCTTTCCTCCTCTTCTTCTTTATCCCCCATACTTTCTTACTTCATAATTCCATTCGCTCCTTTCCCTTACCTCCGTCCTTCTTCCTGCTCCTAGTCTCCTCCTCCTTCCCTTTTCCATATTTCCTTTCCATTCTGACATTCTCATCTCCCTTTTCTCCCTCCATTCCTCTTCCTCCTCCCCTTCTCCTAATATCCTTTCCCTCCTTACATTACTTCTTCATTTTCGCCTTCCATTCCTCGTATTCTCATCATCCCTTCTTATCCTCTTCCCTCATTCTTCTTCTTTCTTCTCCACTTTCTCCTTATCTCCGTCCCTCCTCCCTCCCTCCTGTTCCCTCACTCTCCGTTTTTCGTCTCCTTTTCTCGATTTTCTCCTTATCTCCATCCCTCCTCCGTCCCTCCTTCTCATACCCCCCTAATTACCATATTTACCTGGGCAGTACAGGTGTTCGCGCTTCCGTCGCCCCAAGCACACTTACCTGTTCCCCTTTTTCACCCATTAACAGGTGCGCTGAGAGAGAGAGAGAGAGAGAGAGAGAGAGAGAGAGAGAGAGAGAGAGAGAGTCAGGTATAATGAAAGAACGGAAGATACAAAGAAATCAGATAAAGATAAGGAGGAGATTAATGAAAGATAAAGATGTGAAGTGATAAATGGGGAGATAGGGAGTGGACAATGAGGACACCCCACTGTGAGCTTTCATTAGAGAGAGAGAGAGAGAGAGAGAGAGAGAGAGAAAGAGAGAGAGAGATTGTCACTCTTAACAGTCAGGACGACGACGACGACGACAATGATGATAATATTTTCATAACCGTTTCCTATCCTGTTTTCCTTCTCTTTCTTCATTGTGTCATCTCACTTTTCCCTTGTCTTTCCTGCCCCCCCCCTCTCTATCTGTCTGTTTATCTATCTCTATCTATTTATCTGTCCATCACTTTTTTCACTATCATTTCTTTCTTTTCGTTTCCACTTGTATCTCCGCTTTTCTGTTCCCTTTCGTACCCCTTTTCTCTTCCCTTCACTCTTCATTACATCCACACATGGAACGCTGGGGTGTGTTGTTTTGCTCGGCATGTGTGTGTGTGTGTAGTAACTTGGGGGGGGAGGGGAATGTTGAATGTCATCCGACGATGAAGAGATGCAATTTAAGTCAACTTAGGATGAAGAGATGCAATTTTGAGTTAACTAAGGATGAAGAGATGCAATTTTGAGTTAACTAAGGATGAAGAGATGCAATTTTGAGTCAGCTATGGATGAGGTGGTGCGATTTTGAGAACAGTAGGTCAGAGGTCAAGGTCACAGGTCAAGATCAACCCAGTTTTGATGTGATTGAAACCAGACGATAGAAGATGATGAAGTCAGGATGAAGTACGTCGATTTTGAGAACAGCTGTCGAAGGTGGTCATAGGGCAAGGTCAGAAGTTCATGATACCTTCCACGAATTGCAGGGCGGTAGTGTTGCATTCCTTGATTGTGCGTTGTTGTCGCCACTTTTCGTTCTTTTCCCTCAGATACCTGCCTTTTGTTTTTTTCTCTTACCTTTTGCATCTTTTTCCTCTATCCTTACCTGTGATACCTGGATTTTGATTATTCTCTTACCTTTTACACCTTTTTCCACTCTCCTTACCTCTCCTCCCTCCTCCTCCTCCTCCACATCACCCTTATCATCGTCTCATCATCATCATCATCATCATCATCATATCCCCTCTTCCTCTCCCATTTCCTTTCACCTTTCCTTCTCCCTTTTCCGCTAATGAGTTTGCTTCGCTTTCCGGCGCTAGGGGGCACTGGAAGAGAGAGAGAGAGAGAGAGAGAGAATCGTTGAATTCACCAACTGTATTGTAAGAGTGACTGTGAGAACTAAAACATGAGAGAGAATGAGTGAATGAGAAAGGATGTGTGAGAGAGGAGTGAGGGTTTATGAGTGCCTGAATGGATGTGTGTGTGTGTGTGTGTGTGTGTGAGTGACAGTAGTGCCCTCTATCAGTCACTCATGTCATCCTGCCTTTTAAAACAATACTCCTCTGTCGTCCTGTCTCTTATTCTCCTTGTCGCCTGTCCTGCCCGCCACTCTACAGGCCTGCCAGCCCTCACCAGCCCCAGCCAGTCTTCCTTAGTCCTCACCAGCCCACAGTAGCCCTCGTCAGCACCTCACCAGCCCCCTCCAGTTCCCGCAAGCCTCCTCTAGCCCCCATCAGCCCCCAGCCCCCAGCCCCTCAACAGCCCTCACCAACCCTCATGAGCCCTTGAACAGTGCGAGGTATTGTCCTAACCTGACAGACAGTACTCAGGTCATCACTCACCCACACCCACACTCAC
Source organism: Coenobita brevimanus (assembly GCF_032717465.1). Classification (NCBI taxonomy): domain Eukaryota; kingdom Metazoa; phylum Arthropoda; class Malacostraca; order Decapoda; family Coenobitidae; genus Coenobita; species Coenobita brevimanus. Next base: position 5,444,913 of record NC_137025.1, on the reverse strand, counting down.
ACTCCTTCACGCCCGCTACCACGCCCACACCCTCACTTATCCACACTCACCCACACCCATACTTACCCTCACTCACCCACACACCTACACTCACCCCCCATACATCTCCACCCTCACTCACCCACATACATACACTCACACATACACATCCACCCTCACTGTCATTTACCCTCACCCGCAAGCACATTCACACATTTCCTTGGCCAGCGTTCTTGTGGGAGAAGGCAGATCATCAGTACTTCTTAACAGTTTACCGGGTATTTCTGTACATGGCACGTTGATGTGTGTTTATTATAAAATCAAGCTCATAGAAATAACTTCTCTTTTCAGTGCGATGTCGTGTTGTTCTTCCATGCCTCTGACAGCATTATTCCGTGGTTATTTAGTGTACTCATCCTGACACCACGATATGTTTTGGTTCAGTAGAAAACAGTAGTGGTTCTCAGTAGCGGTACCCATCATTATTTGTATTCCATTTTTGCATTGTGTAATCTGTATAATCTACTCCATTTCTGCGGGTACCTCATCGTCTGTATTATCTGTATGCCATTTCTATCTGTACTGTATTTCATCATGTAGGTATCCCATTTCACTGGCCATTTCATGATATTTATATCCTGTAATTCAGTTCTATCCATCTGATACTCATTATTCATTTTTATTCATTTTTTTTTTTTTTGTCTCATTTATACGTATCAATTGTCTTTACCTAATTTACATCATCTAAATCTCAAATCTGTTTGTGTATCTCGGGATCTGTATCATGTCAGTCGTATTCCTGTGTTTACTCCATAGTCTGTTTAATCTGTCCCCCATTTCTGTGTGTACCTCATGGTCTGTGTAATCTGTAAACCCTTTGGTGTTGGCGTCCCTGCCCCAGTGTCGTGTGAAGAAGAAGGTCAAGACACTGGCAGACTAATTCCTCCCTCTGGACAAAACACAATTCTCACGGGCAAGCGGTCTCTTCCGTTCGCCTCTGGAGCTAAAAATCAGACTTATTTTTTCTCTCCTCTCCCTCCAGTTCCATAATCTTTCGTTCAGCCAAGTCAGGGTACAGTCTGGAGCAAAAGTTCGCTCACTGTACTATTCCACCGCGTCTAGTGTACTCTTAGCTCACGTCTGTCATTTCCATCCTGACGCATCGTATCAAAGATCACCTATTATGTGGACAGAAAAACATCCCATTCCTCTTTCAGATTAAGGATGTTAGCTAGCAGAGGAAAGTGAAGAGTAGATTTTGTGGCAGAGAAACTTACCAAACCCCTTTCAGCACCAGAGTATTAGACAGCAAAGGAAATGAGGAATGCACGGGTCAACAAACTTAAGACTCAGCATGGGAATATTAGTCAGAAAAGGAAAGTGCGACGCGGAAAATATGAAATGCTAGACGAACTCTTGAACTCACGTGAAGACGAAAAGGTGTGGGCAATCGTGAGAAAGGCAGTGGGATGAGGAGATTGTTATGGCTGGGGAATTGTGTTGACTAGTGACACCCGGCAACCCACTCGCGTTATGGTAGCGGGGTCGTGAGTTGCCCGTCCCATTTTTGTCATTATTTTAGGCCGTTTTGTGATTCGTAGCATATATTTGAGACTAGTTAGTTTTTGCATGTGGCGTTTTATTTTTTTGCACACTTTCTGTATTTAACAAGTATAAGTAGAAGAGACAGTTAATACGTTATATGGAAAATAAATCGCTAAGAAAGAGGTGTCAGGGAGCCTACTAAGCCGACGAGAATACGGCCCTTTGACTCATTACTAAGAGTTTCCTAAGCTGACTAAAATCGTCTGGCGGTACCTAGAAAACGTCACGGTAGTGAAGATATTAAAGGAGACACTAAACTGTCCAATGAGTGCTGTAGAGATGAGGAAAACCGTCTAAAGGTACGAAAAAAGAAGAAAAAACTGATGGTGTTAAGAGTGTGGTATTAATGGTGTGGGTGTCTGGTGTAGTGTAGTGGTGTGATCTAGGTACACGGAATGACTGGCATGTGACTGGTACCGGAGACACTGAGTGGTGCCACATAATAGCATGACTGGTGAACCTAACTGACCGTGAAAGGCTCAACCCCCTGTTTAATCAGTCACTTAATAAATAAGGGAAAATCATTTAATTGATAAATCCATCCTTAGTGAATTAATAAATGAGGAAAAATAAGTTACGGTAATTGATAAATTCATCGCTTGTTTAATTAGGTAATTAATAAATGAGGAAAAATCAGTTAATTGATGTGACTATTACTGGCTGGCGGGAGAGAGTGGAGGCGAGCACTAATGACGTCTTATAATGCTTGTTGCGGCCAGTCTGAATAAACTCTGAAGATGACGTCTGTGAATCTGTGGAGTATATGCGTATCGACTGCACGAGGGTCACTAAGGCACAATAACTCGTCTGGCCCTGTGACCCCCACCTTCCTTCTCTCATGTAGATGGAAAGCGACTTATGTAGCAGACTGGCTGACTTGACCTAACTACCTGGTGTCATTAATAGCATCAGCAACTGCAAAATGATTGGTGTAGCCGTTAACTTTGTTATTTGGTATGGGTAATTGATGCCAAAATGTTAAGATAAACGAGGAGAAAAATAATTATATACTGTAATGAACTCTGGCTGCTGCAAAAGCAATTAGGAATAATATTCAGACTAACGACGGAAAGATTTTCATTCTGTTGAAACAATTCTTATAGCCAAAAGTTTGAAACGTCGGTGTCACTCAATTTACGGCCATGGATGCAGTTGAAAATTTTACTAGTCTGAACTAAACGATACTGTTAAACCGAGAGAAAGCGTAACAGTGAAGGGTTAAAAAGGTAACAGAAGTGGAGTTCCTTTAATTTAACTCCCAGTTCTGAAATAACTGTACTGCAGGTCAAGACTTACATAATGACATACTGACTGCCTGACTGACACTGGAGAAGGAACTAAGTGACATATAACTGGACGTTGCATGAGTGACTGAAAAGTAGCCTGTCACAAAATATTACGAATGTACTTGAAAGCAGATGAAAGTTTTAAGTGGTTGGAAAATAACAAGCGGTAAAGTTATTGGAATATTTATTTACCTAGAAGTATACTGGTCTTTAATGGACGTTTAGATAGACTGCGCTCCTTAAATGTCTTGAGAAATCACCGGACTCAGAATTCTTGGAAAAATATCGGAATCTCATAGTGGCTAGATGTGTGAAATTTTTAAAGACGTGGGACAGCTTACTATACGATTTATTAATGAGGAATATTACTGGAATCTTGAAAGGCCAGGAACAAATTACAACACGAATTTATAATAATGAGAATATTACCGGAATCTATAAAGGCCTGGAAGAACGTAGTACATGAATTTTTACTGAGAATATTACTGGAATATTTAAAGGTCTGGAACAACTTGCCACACGATTAATATTACTGGAATCTTTAAATGCCTTGAAGTATTGGAATCTTTAAAGGACAAAGATATGACTGATAGCTGTTGAGTTGAAGGGAGTGTGTTGGGTTTAAGGGTGGGTAAGGGTGAGAAAGGGCAGGGACAGGATCTTAAAGCAATAAAGCACTTAAATCCCCTCCTTGACCCAGAGTTTAAAGGTCATGTCACGGGTTTTACTCAGTCTAACCCATTCTGACTCACTCCTGACGTATTGCCTCTGCGTTTTTACTTATTCTCGCTCATTCTGCCGTCTTAAACCTGACTCATTTTCACTCATCCTTACTCATAAATCATCTTACTCTGACTCATTTCTAACTCTCTCTCACTTACATTGTCATCTTTACTTACTGTGACTCATTTCCAACTCACAGATTCATTTTATCATCTTGACTCACTGTGATTCATTTCCTTCTCGTTCTGACTCATTTTAACTCACATTGACTCATTATGAAGTATCCTGAATATTGCACGCTCAATGTGTTTAATTCTGAGCTCCTTCGTTCATTTCCATCTGTCAGCGTGTTATTTCATTTCCACCTTACCTCATTTCTCCTTATTCTCATTATCACCTGCCTCATTTCTGCCCTACTCCAACCTTGCTTTGAACTTATCCTCGCATCACATTTCCCTCCCTTTGGCATCATATCCCTAATAACCTGTCTTCAGTCTGTTTGTAGTCATTTCACTGTATCCTCTTCAGTCACTTGTATTTTAACTTCATTCCTACAGAGCCTATCAGTACTGTCTCTTCAGGTAATTCTCTCTCTCTCTCTCTCTCTCTCTCTCTCTCTCTTTGTTCATATGTATGTATAGATGTCTTTATCTATCTATCTGCCTATTTACCTCTGTGTCTAACCATCAGTCTACTGTATCCGTCTCCATTCCCCTGATAGAACAGGATTTTGATATGCAATATGAGGATTACAAGCTCAGTACTTTGATCACTCTGCCTACATCCTGCTTTGGACTGCCTCACGATGCTGATGATGATGATAGTGGTGGTGGTGATGATGATGTTGGCGTTGGTGGTGATGCTGAAGGCGATACTGATGATGATGATGTTGATTGCGACGACGATGATGATGGTGATGATGATAGTAACGACGAACCTCATCTTTCATCTTCCTAACCTCAGTCTCATAGTTCATCACCATCATTTCCCCCTCTGTTACCCGCACCTTCCCCATCTTTCCCTCACCGCCTCATTTCCAGGTCATTTCCCACCACAGGCCTATCTGCCGCCACCCTGTGCGACCCGCGGCAGTGGTCTTAATAATGCTTGTAATTACTGTATAATAACACGATAATTACCCTTCACATGTCAGTGCTTAAGGGGGAGGGAAAGGAGGAGGGAAGGGAAGGGAAGGGGGAGAAGTGGGAAGGATGGGATAGACTGGGGAAAGATGGGAAGGATAGGTTTGGATGGAAAGTAGGGTAGAGTGAGGGAGGGATGAGATAAGGGGGGAGGGAGAGAGGAGGATAGGATAGAGAGAGCGGAGGAAGAGGGAAAGACGTAGTTGGACAGAGGGAGGGTGAGGGAAAGGAGAAGAGCGGGAGGGGAAAATGGGATGGAATAGACAGAGCGAGGGAAGAGGGAGGAAAGAATGGAGAGTGGGGAAGGGTTAAGGAGCAGGATAGAATGGGACGATGGAAAGGAGGAGAAGGAGGTAGAGAGAAGAATGGTAGAGGGTAGCATCAACAGAGGGAGTGAGGGAGAGGGGAAGGATAGGATGGGTAATAGGGGGAGAAGTGGGAGTAAGATGGAGAGTGGAGGGAGGAAAGGGGAAAGGGGAGGTAGAGAGTGGGACAAAGTAGAGAGAGAAGTAGGAGGACCAGGGTGGATTGGGGAAGAGGAGAGATGACAGGATAAAGAAAGATATGAAAATCAGGATAAGAAGTAGTCAAAGAAATTCACCACCACCACCACTACCGTCATAATCGTCGCTGCCTCTGTTGACACTCGACAAAATAACCATAATGCCATTCCCTTCATCATTCAGGCCTTCGATATTTAAAATTAGTTACACTGGCCACACACCTCACGATCTTTGCGAGGTGGCCGGACATGAAATTCTGTTGTAAAGAAGTTAACGTTTCTCTTCATTTAAGTAGGTAAATACTCCAAAGCTAATGGACCCAAGATCAAGGTTTATTGTATGGGTAGCCTACTGAGGACAGCCAGCATGAAGTAGAGGAAGAGTTGTATGTAATGTTGTGATAGGTAGATACAGGAAAATTGACGGCGTAGGCACTTTTTATTTCATTTCAATTTTTTTTTTTTTTTTTTTTTTTTTACTAAAGGACCATTAACTCCATCAGTATAATTACTTCTTTTTTAAGCTTGCTAACCACAGAGGATTGAAGTTATGTTCGGCGTAGGACCAAGCTCTCATGGTGAATACTCGTAGATTAGTTGGCATTACTTCCAACTCCTTCACGGCGGGAGATCACTAAAGGAAAATAAAATTGTTTGGTGGTATTTATTAAACATACAAAACGTCCTCGAACTGAAGAACTTAACAGGATTTGGTTTTGGGGATATAAATGGATAGAGAAAGAGATAGGCAGATAAAAACTTGACATATATAGACCTGTTAATACGACGTAAACGCAGTAGCTATTCTTTTGTTATAAGTGCTACTGAATAGACATTGTACAGTATTATAAGAGATTAAATTAAAAGATCTATATCATATGCTACAGTTAAGGTGTATGGTTGCTAAGGGATTGAGTTTCTCACCCCTTTACCTGTGTGCCTACCTGCCCAATTAACTTTTGCTTGCCTACCTGCCTTTACCTGCCAGTCTTAATCTTGCCTAAGGATACATCTCGCCCCTACCTAACCTCAGGGCCAAGACCTTCCTTTAAATTCTTCGACCTGAGAACGTCTGTCTTAGGAGGAATAGAAAAGTCTGATGTTAGCTAAAGTGAAATGCAGAAGAGATGCTGGTTTGAAGGGAAGTCGTTGCGAGAGATGTAGATTAGAGAGAGAGAGAGAGAGAATATGACAAATTAGCCCTCTTCCTCTGTTTATCGCTTATTTTTATTACTTATCATATTCACATTCATTTTCATTGCATCCCCATCACCCCTAAATCAAACTCAGCATATTTCAGCATCTTTCCCACGTCCTTCCAATCAGCCCCTCCAATCCACGATGATAACACGATAGAAAACCCTCCCCAGCCACCCAATCTCCCGAGGTGCCCAGTCCTAATCGATCCTTCCCGCGAGGCCGATTGAGGAAGATCAGTTCGCCCGATATCTCTCGTTGGTTATGCTAATTTATCGGTTGGTACGAAAAGCGATAGGGAGGCCGTAGTAAGGGGGAGAGATATGGAGGAGATAGTATGGGAGATATGGGGAAGATAAAGGGGTGTGGGATAGAGAGAGAGAGAGAGAGAGAGAGGGAAATAGAAAAAAAAAATATTGAAAGAAAGGAAATGGAGGAGGAGGAGGAATTGGAAAGAGAATTCAAGAAGGATTGAAAAGCAGTCTGTGAAGAAGAAATACTGAAGAAATTAAGAACAGGGAAGGAAAGAAAGATATGGAGAGAGAGAGAGAGAGAGAGAGAGAGAGAGAGAGAGAGAGAGAGAGAGAGAGAGAGAGAGAGAGAGAGTCCTGCAGCCGTGGTGGTACATTTTGATGGGTATCTCAGGGTGGTAATTAAAGTGATTAAGAATTGATAGATGGATAGGTGGGTAGATAAATGGAGGGGACAAATGGATAGGTGGATGGATTGAGTTGATGGACAGACAGAAGTGGGTGGATGAGTGGATGGACAGATAGAAGTGGGTGGATGTGTAGATGGATAGACAGAAGTGGGTAGATGGGTAGATGGATAGACAGAAGTGGGTGGATGAGTAGATGGATAGACAGAAGTGGGTGGATGAGTAGATGGATAGATAGAAGTGGGTGGATGAGTAGATGGATCGACAGAAGTGGGTGGATGAGTAGATGGATAGACAGAAGTGGGTGGATGAGTAGATGGATAGACAGAAGTGGGTGGATGAGTAGATGGATAGATAGAAGTGGGTGGATGAGTAGATGGATCGACAGAAGTGGGTGGATGAGTAGATGGATAGACAGAAGTGGGTGGACGAGTAGATGGATATACAGAAAAGGGTGGATGAAAGGGTGGGTGGGTGGATGAATAGATTGTGATGTTTTGGTGTGCAGATGGGTGGATGGATTGATGGATTGATGAGTGAATGGATAGGCAGGGGTTGGTGGGAGAAGGGTGGATAGATAAGTAGGAATGAGTAGGTGGATGGATGTATGAATGGTTAATAGATGGAGGTGGAGGGTATGTACCAGGAAGAATAAAATTGTGGATTGGCAGGTAAGAGGGAATCAATGTAAAGGCACTAGGAATATGTGATTGGAGAGAGAGAGAGAGAGAGAGAGAGAGAGAGAGATTAACAGACAGACAGACACTTCCCACGGCTTCTCAAAGTCAGGTGGATAACTTTCATGGTCAGGGAAGGGAAATCAAGTGGAAAAGCCAAAGGAATTTTGTTATCGCCACTATTAAGTTGAGTTTTTGATGTTTTATACACACACACACACACACACACACACACACACACACACACACACACACACACACACACACACACACACACACACGTATTACATTAGGTGATTCGTGAATTGCAGAATATTGGCCATTAAACGTGAGACAGAGGCTATTTACTAGTTAACAAAATAGACTTATATAGGGAGACAGGTACGTGATGTAAGGCAGGTAATTGATGGATGAACAGGTAAATAAAAGGACGGACAGTTAACAAAGTACAGTTACCTTGAATGTAGAAAACTGATACACTTAAAGACCATAGAAGCAGTAAAAAAAAAAATGAAAAAAAGGCTTACCACACAAAAAAATCTCTACCTGCAGTCTCTCTCTGTGTTGCCTGATACTATAATGTGTAAGTTGTCCACAAAATAGTTACAACTGTCCTGTTTCGGTAATGACCCTCCTCTCACACTCTCCCCTTCTCATGTGTACTTTCACCTTGTTCGTCTACTTCGTTCTTAGCCAACACCCCACTTTATTTTATTCTTCCTACACTACACCCTCATACACCCTCCCTCGTATGCACTCCTAGTCAGTTTCTTTTCTTCCTTCTCTGTCTACACTAGGTGTTTGCTATCAACCTTTGAAATACATTGAGGAAACGAGGTAGGACGGGGAGAAGATATGGAGAGATGGAGGGAGGGAAGGAGAAAAGGAGGGAGAGGAGAGATGAGGGGCGAGAGAAGGAATAAGTAAAAAGGGTAGAATGGTAAAGGGAGAAGGAAGGGATAAACAGTAAAGAGGATTGGAGGAGTAGAGGAGTAGGATGGACGGAGGGAGAGAAGGAATTGGAAAGAGGGAGGAAACAAAGAATAATGGAGGGAGGGAGAGATGGGAGAAATGTGGGAGAGAGAGAGAGAAAGGAGGGAGAGAAACGGAGGGAGGGAGAAAAGTGGAGGGAGGGAGAAAGGAGGGAGAGAAACGGAGGAGGGAGGGAGGTCATCTTGCCTCCGTCCCTCCCTGCAGGTCTTCCATTCTTCCGGTGGTAGGAGGAGGAGGAGGAGGAGTACAGGGAGGAGGGAAGAAAGAGCAACAGCACAAAGGAAGGCTAAGAACAACGCGAACAACAAGTCTATTGGTCCTTGCAGGGCTGTTTAAAGTTGGATAAATTATGACAGGCATTTAGTCTGTGTTTAGGAGAAGGTTGGCAAAGCAGGAAGGGATGGAGGAAGTGGAGGAGAGGAGGAAGGATAAGAGGCGGATGGAGGAGGAGAGAAGGCAGGCAAAGCAAGAAGGGATGGAGGAAGTGGAGGAAAAGGTGAAGAGAGACAAGAAGCAGATGGAGGAGGAGTGAAGGTTGGGAAAGCAAGAAGGGATAGAGGAACTGGAGGGGAAAGGAAAGAAGGATAAGAATGATACTGAGAAGGAGAGAAGATTGGCAAAGCAGGAAGGGATGGAAGAAGTGGAGGAGAAAGGAAAAAAGGATGAGAGGCGGACAGAGGAGGAGAAACGAAAGGATGTGGAAAAGGGGAATGTGGAAAGGAAGGAAAGGGAGAGAAAAGGATGGAGAAGAGGAAAGAAGATTGATGATGAAAATGGGGGAAGGATGTAATAGGCTTAAAGATAAGAGACAGGGAAGAAGAGAGGAGGAAAAGGGAAAACAGGGAAGAAGGAAGTGGGAGAGAATGAAAACTGAGAGCAAGAGAGAAGGAAAATGTGAAAAAAAAAAGGTTAAAAGGTTAGGAAAATGGAGGGACGAAGAAAACTAAATGAATGATAAATGTAGAAAGGAATGGAAAGAAAGGAGGGAAGAAATGAGGAAAGAGGAGAGGGAGGAAGACGGAAGAATAAGGAAGGGAAGGAGGAGGAGGGGAAACTGGGAAGGTGAGGTGATAAGAAATGATAGTGAAGAAGCGAAGAGAGAGAGAGAGAGAGAGAGAGGGGGGGGGGGAATTGAGGAAGGGGAAGGAAAGAGGAGGTAGAGGGAGTAGTGATTTTAACACAGAAGTAAGATGTGAGCCAATTTTGAGAGAGAGAGAGAGAGAGAGAGAGAGAGGCTGTATTCTGCCATTCCCATATTTCCCATTATTCTCCCCTCTTTCCCCTCTCTTCCTCCTCTTCCCTTTCATTCCTCTTCTTCCCTCCTCTCCCCTTTCTTTCCCACTTTTTTCCTCCTTTTTACTTTCTTTCCCCACCTTTCTGTTTTCCTTCTGTTCCCCCTTCTTTCCTTCCTGTCTCATTCCTCTTTCCATTTCCTTTTCGGGTTGCCTTCCTTCCACTCTCCCTTCCTTCCTGCTTCTTTACTTACTTCCACTCTTTTCTTTCCTCACTCATCCTTACTCTCCCATGCTTCTCTTCCTTCCTTTCTTTCCCTTCAGTTTACTGTCTAATTCCCTCCTTTCCCCTCCTTTTCTCTTCTTCCTCTCCCCCCATTTCTCTCTCTCCTTTTCCTGCCTCTTTTCCCCCATTTCCCGGCCTATCTCATCCTTCTTGTATCTTCTTCTCTTGATATTCCCCCTTTTTACCTCCTTTCTCTTTCTCTTCTTTACATTTTCTTTCCCTTTCATCCCTCGTTCCCTTTTCCCCCCCATCCATCCTCTCTTCCCCTTCCAGCCCCCTTTCCTTTTCTTCTCCCTCCTTCCCCTCCCCCCTTTTTTTCTTCCATCCCTTTTTTCCGCCATCCTTTTACCACCCTTGTTTCTCATGCCCCTTCCTTCCCTGCTCGGCCCCTTTCCTACATACCCTTCCTTCCCTTACCATCACATTCCCTTCCTTTCCCTTCCCTTCCTCTCCCTCACCACTGGTAACCTTTTTCTCCCATTCCCATAAGCACGCACTTTTACTTTCCTATAAAATTTCCATGGTGCTTGGTAGTCTTTCTCACACTTCCGGTCGAGTTCGGCTGTTTTGGTATCCTTGTCGTTGACGCTTAAAATTGTTGCTTTAAATCTACGCCATAACAACACCACGAAGGGACCAATATGTGTGTTACTGTTTGCTTTCGTTTGTATGTGTGTAACTCTTTGCTTTCCTTTGGACTCCTCTGTAGCTTACTCTTCTTTCCCCTCCTCCTTCTTTGCTTCCTTTCCCTGCCTCTCACACCACCCCCTCACCTCACGTGCTCTTTCCTTTCCTCATTCTCCCCCTCCCTTCCCCTCCCCCCTCCCCTTCCCTCACACGCCACCATTGTGCGCCTAACAAACCACTTTACACTTAATCACCTGCACTAATGACCGTGCCAGGTGGTGGGGAGGGGGAGGTGGGAAAGAAGGGGAGGGGAGAGGAAGGGAGAGGAAAAGGACAGGTAGAGAGAGAGAGAGAGAACGATAATTAAGAGGGTGAATAACGCGGTATTATTGTAAGGAGAAACTCTTATAAGCAAAAGAATTGCCTAGGTATTTACTGATATATAGCAGATGTATCGTCTTTCCATGTGCACAGGATCATACCGGTAAACACACACACACACACACACACACACACACACACACACACACACACACACACACACACACACACACACACACACACACACACACACACACACGCCGTGAAATATGTTGTTTAAAAACCGTAGAATTTGTGAATTATAACGATGGCCATGGGAATTTAATCTGTCACCTCTCTTGGGCAACAGAACTTTTCCAGTGTGGTCAAGTGCTATCATGTACCCTGGAGAAGTTAATAAATATATGAAGTAAATAAATAAGTAAAGACTAAATAAATAGAACTATAAATAAAGGTAATATGTACATTAATAAACCACTTGTGCATACCGACTTGAGATGCAGGGTCGGGATGATGTTCTTGCCTTGTATGTCGTTTGTGTTTTCAGAATTGCTTCCTCTGGTTTATTTTTATCCCGTGTGAGAAAATGTGAAAGTTTTATACACCTTATACCAGTTCATGCCGTTGTACAATCAAAAACACAAGTATCTTTCTAATTTCGTCCCAAGAAAATTAACACCTGGCGAAATACAATGAAAAGCCTGCTAGTGAGTGTTTCAAATGGTTCGATTTTTCCGCTGTATATTCGTCAGATTTTGGGAAGATTCTCTCTCTCTCTCTCTCTCTCTCTCTCTCACGACAGTCAGGTGGAGAGGGGTTGGATTAGGTTAGGTCAGATTTAATTATATCAGGCAAGGTAATGTAAGGTAATATAAGGTTGGCCGGATTTAGGTGGGTAAGGTAGGGATGGATTAATTAGCTTAAGTCCAGGTATATTAGGTGGGGTTAAGATGGATTAGCCTAGGTATTTTAGGTGAGGATTAGATGGATTAGGGTAGGTTGTCACATGAGATCAAAGTAAATTAGGGATACGGTAAGAGAAAGTCTGGCTTATCGTTCTATCTGCCTTCTCATTTCATTCTTATCTACCTATCTGCGTACGCTTTCCCTTCTGCTTTCTCTATTCTTACCTCTTATCTGTTCATCTATCTCCACTCACCTACCCCCGTGAAAGAGAGAGAGAGAGAGAGAGAGAGAGAGAGATTGGAAGAAGTAATGGGAAGAGAAGGAAGAGAAATACGGGAGTAGGGAGAAGATTGGGGGGTGGGAGGGGAAGCAGGGAAGGAAAGACGGGAGGAGAGGGAAGGAAGGGAGAGAAAGGGAAAGTAAAAGGGAGAGAAATTAGTTAGTGCAATGACTACCGTGACCTCCCCTCCCCCACCCTCCCCTCTCATGTTGACTGTGTGGGTGTGGTTAGGGAGGGGAGGAAAAGGGAGGGGAGAGAAAGGAGGGAATGTAGGGAGGATTAAGAAGGAGAGAGTGGATAGGAGAAAGAAAAGGAGAGAATGGAGGGAGGAGGGGAGGAGATGGAAGGAAGATGGGAAGAGAGAGAGAGAAGCGAACGGACAAAAAACAGCGGAGGGGAGGGGAGGGGAGGAGTGGGGAGGGGGAAGAAATAAGGTCAGTAATGTTGGAGGAAGACTTGAGGCGGAGCAAAAAAAGGGAGAAAGAGGGAGGGAGAAGAAAAAAATGGATGGTAAGAAAAATGCAGTGAATGAGAAGGGAGGGGAAGAATGGAGGTGAGTAGAAAGAAAAAGGGGAAAAGATGAGAAAGAAAATATGAGAATTGGGAAGAAAAGAAATAGGATTGGAGGGTAATATGAGAGAGAGAGAGAGAGAGAGAGAGAGAGAGAGAGAGAGAGAGAGAACAAAAGAAGAAAACATAAGAAATAAAAAGAGGAAGATGGGGCAAGTGGTGTGGGTGAAGAAGAGACGTGACGAGTGAGAGAGGTGATGAAGGTGGGAGAGGGGTGAGAGAGGGTGATAGGTGTGAGAGTGAAGATGAGATTGTGTGGAGGGGGAGGATGAGGGGAGAGGAAAGAGGATGGGAAGAGGAAGATGGGACCTGGAGAATGTAAAGATGAGAGGTGGGAGGAGGTGGAGAAGTAGAGAGATATAAGAGGAAGGAAGGGTAGGGGTAGGGAGAAGATGACCGATGAGAGGGAAGTCGGGAAGATATGAGGGGAAGGGCAGGGGAAAGGATGATAGGAGGGGTAGACGGGGAGGATGGGAGGAAGAGAGAGGGACAAGGATGCTGTGAGAGGATAACAGGAAGAGAGAAGATGAACAAGAAGGAAGAATGGGCCAAAAATGTGAGTCAAGGAAGAGGAAGAGGGAGAGGGAGGGGGGAGGGAGAGGATGAAGATTGGAGATAATAACAAAGGAGTGAAAGGATAAATGGATGAAATGAGGAGGGAGAGATAACAAAGAATAGAGGGAGGAACAAAGAATAGAGATGAAGGGAAAAAGATAAAGGGAGGAGGGAGGTAAGGGAGGGGATAGGGAAGGGTAAAGGGAGGAAGGAGAAATTTAGGAACGGGGGATGGAGGAATAAAGGGAGGGGGGAGGAAAGGATAAAGGAAAGAGTGGAGGGAGAAATAATAAAGGGAGGAGAGAGGGAGGGATGAAGGGAGGAGAGATGAATAATAAAACTGCTGATTCATTTTCTTCTGGAGGATCGACAAAGCGTGGCGTAGTGGAGAGAGAGAGAGAGAGAGAGAGAGAGAGAGAGAGAGGGGGAATATGCAACAGTAAGAAAAGCATGCATGACGGTCTATCAATCTATCTATCTACTGTCAGACGCCTTAATCCCGTAAGGGGTGGCCATTGACAAATGATACTGAGATGCATTAAAATCCATACACACAGACCACACGGACCTTACGAATCCAGCGAGATGGTGAAGCCTTAGTCCTGTAATTCTTTCATACAAACTTGGCTCAGACTTTCATCTTTTTCTCGCTTATATCACGAAACTAAGTGGCAAGAGCGAACAGTGCTACGGCCCGACATCCTTTCCGTAGCACCTCTGTTCATGACGAGATTATTATTATTGTGCTAATCGATTGTTACAACTCAGCACTGAAGATGGAGAGATGGCAATTTTAGGCTGAGTAAAATGAGTAATATTAGTAGAAAAAGTTAGTTCGGAAAAGTAAATGAGGATATGACAACAAAGGCTCTCCCCCACCCTCCAAACCCTCTGATGAGAAGGCATAAGGGAATATTTTGACCCCTTTAGGCAGTGGCTCACATACTTAATTCTTGCTGCCTCCAGACGATTTCATTCATTTTCGACTTCGTGAACTGGGGGACTTAGATACTGCCCTCGTCAACCCCTCTACTACCAAGGGGGTCTCCTGAGCTGAATAAAATCGTCCTGTGGTGGAGGGAATTGATATGAAGATGACGTAGGTTGTGGGGGTCAAAAAAAAAAAAAAAACTTGTAATAACTGAAGGAAATTTCATAGGAATGGTGGAAAGTAGTAAAAAAAAAGAAGTTCATGTTCATTTAACCATTAATCTCTTCTGCTATTATATGTCCAGTTTTATTTCATTATTTTCCTTCACCAGACAAGTTTTATTTTGGTACAGGAAAACTTATTGAACCTGAGGTATTGATTATAGATATAGACTTAACCTCTTCACGACTAGGGTGCTCTCCAAAGCTGAAAAAAATCGTCTGGTAGTAGGGAGAATAAATGACGTCCTCGGGGTGGAGTGAAATAAATTGAGAGGGGTGAGGTGAAGTGTGGGGTGGAGTAAGGTGAGAGGGGTGAGAGGTGAGTGAGTGAGGTGGGAAGGGAGGGGGGAAGAAAGGGGGATGTGATAGAAGGGGGAGTGAAAGAAAGGGTCAGTTTACCATCGTGTGATCGTTATCCTCTCTTCCTTTTCTCATCTCTCTCTCTCTCTCTCTCTCTCTCTCTCTCTCTCCGTTTCCTACCGTCTCCTCGATTTCTCCTTCCTCTCTCCTTTCCTTCTTAACTTAATCATATCCTGTTCTGACGACCTAATCTAGCCCAGCCAAACCAAGTCCAATTTAACCCAGCCTAAACAAACCCCACTCAGCTAACGCCAAATGACAAAACCTAGCAAAACACAACCGTATGTGCTCTTATCTAACATGACCTTTCTCACCAACCCATTTCAGGATAACACCCTTTTTTTATCTATTTCGCCATAACACCTTTTTGATCTATTTTGGTATTTAATTCATGCTTAAAAGTTGGGAAAAGATAAACAAAAAAGTCAACTTGTAGCAGAGCGTAGTTTCGATCTACGGACCTCTGGGTTATGGGCCCAGCACGCTTCCACTGCGCCACTCTGCTGACTATAGTAAAAGCTGGCTGTAGTCTGACTCATTCGGGTCTGATCTCTCTGCCTTACAAACAGCAGTCGGTTTCCTCACTGCCCTGCTTTGCTTGTGAAGATAGTAGTTCGGACAGTGGGAGTGAGAGAGGTAGTTTTTAGGGAATGTAATGGCCGCACATTTTTTTTCCCCTTCTATAAATTATGACTAGTGAAATTTAGGTATAACTCTGGATGGCACCCTGTATTGTCAGTTATTTAGTATATAAATTGAAAATATACTAGAGAAGAAAAACCTGATCACGAATAATAACAATATGGTAGTTGTAATTTTATCTGCTACACGAAAGTAAATTATTGCATGCAGGTATTCGGTATGGCAGATTAATATGCAAGAAAATCCTCTAAACACAAACAGTCTCTAAATATAAGAGATATGATTTTGATAACACGGAGGGCAAGGAGCGTGGACGTCCAAGAATATATATATAGAAAGATCGATAAAAACCTTGGCATTTTGAGTGCATAAAGAAAATAGTGCCAATATGATAAATAAATAAGACATGTTGACCAAGATAATACTGAGAATAATGAATTGGGTCTTTTAATACGTAAAATAATAGCTTGTTTGGTGAGTGTAATGCCGCGGGAATTGGGAGAGGGGGTGAGAGAGAGAGAGAGAGAGAGAGGATGTTAGTGTTACATAGATACAGATTACACAGACATTTCAATCTGGTTCTGATATTAATAAAAAGACGAATGAAAGAGTTTTAATTATGAGAGTGAGAGAGAGAGATGGGGTAAGATTGGAGATAGGAAAATAATAGGATTAAATGTTTCTTTCATCTCCTCCACTTCCCTCCTCCCTCCGTTCCCCCTCCCCTTTCCTCCTTCCTCCTGTTTCACCCCTTTCTTTCTCCTCCCAAAGCCTATTCTTTACTCCCCTTTCGCTATCTCTCACCATCTTCCATCTCTCTCTCTCTCTCTCTCTCTCTCTCTCTTTAATCCCTAATCTGTTTCTTTTTTCTCTTTCGACTGCCATATCTTTATCATCATCAGAGTTTTTCATTAGTGTCGTCATCATCATCATCATCAACGCCTCGTATCATCAGCAGTTATACATAGGTGTTTATTAGATCATGTTGATAACTTCATATGCAATAGGTTACGTTAATTTTGCTTGGTTTAGTGAGATTTGCTTAGATTTTGAAGGTTTGTGATGTTAGCTTAGACAGTTAGTGGTCATATAATGCTGTGTGTGTGTGTGTGTGTGTGTGTGTGTGTGTGTGTGTGTGTGTGTGTGTGTGTGTGGTAACTTTTCCTTCACGATAGTTGGCGTGTAAATTCCGTGGACTTTTACAATATGTCGTCCATTTTCTGTTTGTAGGAGCGGAGGATGAATTTTTATAACACTAAATTTTGGTTATGGGAGGGAAATTTATCATGACTGCTTTCTATTTTGCAGGTGAGACGAGGAAGGAGGAGTGGCAGAAACGTCCCATGTCCCCGTGTTCTTCCTTCAAATCAAAAGGCGAGTTGCGAGAGGAAGTTCATCGTACACGTATATATATATCTTCGTGAATCCCACCCCCGCATCCTCGCAATAGTGCTCACTTTTTTCTGAATCACGAGGATAGTAAGGATGAATGAGGTGAGAGAAGAGTCCATCAGTGGGTGATTGAGAGTGAGTCAATATTAGAGTAAATGGTGAGAGTGAGCATATTAGGGTGAGTGTGGAAGTATGAGTGTGGTGGTGGAATGATGCAGTAAAGCCACGTGACACCAACTGTAAACAAACGTGTGTACTACCATCGCTACAGGGCCCACGTGTTGCTCTATGAATGAAGAGTGAGGATGAATGGGGTGGGAGAAGGGTGAATGTGAGGGGGTGAGTAATGATGCGGAAATGAGTGAGGGGTATGAGTTGCTGAGGACCAGAGTATAAGTGAATGAGGGTGAATGTGAGTGTGAGTGAAGATGGGGGACCACGTGATGAACAAATGAACTTGGAGGTGAACAGAAGGTATGAGTGACTGATGAAATGCTGATTGTGGGAGTATGAGTGAAGATGAGGAACGTGATATGTGGAAATGAGGGTAGGTATGAGGAAGGTATAAGTAGTTGAGGAAACGAGGGTGGGTATGAGCTTATCAAGGAGAGAGAGAGAGAGAGAGAGAGAGAAGGTCATGAGATTGAAGACAGTCAGTCCTTCAGTACACTCCGAATGTTGTTTCCTCACTGTTTCCATATTATTATTATTATTTAAGTTTGGAGATTTCGATTTTGAGTAGTGAAGGGATTGACGGGGGCCTTAAAATTCTACTATTACTGGGGGTCCTTCCTTAATGAAGTGGAAACCGTCTGGTGGCAGCAAGAATTAGCAAAAAATACTTCATTGGATTGAAGATGTTATGTAAATGACCTCGTAGTCGGTCTGAAAATGACATCACCGGTCGCGACTTATGTTTATAGTTTTTGTTGAACTTCGGTCCGACTTGATAGGTCACACTTTTGGAGTTGGAAGGGTGAAGGGTCATACTTTTCGAATTGGAAGGATGAAACTATCAGGTTCATTAGCACCTAGACTACCGTGGGACCCATCCAGGCTGAATAAAATCGTCCGGTATCAGAAGAGAGTCGTCAATCGCCCCTGTGGCCTAATGGATAAGGCATTGGCCTCCTAAGCCAGGGATTGGGGGTTCGAGTCCCCCCAGGGGTTGACATATTTTAACAGAAAAATCGGATTGGAACAGTTACTAAAGAGGAAGGATATCTATGTAGTATGATCAGTTTTGAAGAACGATGTATAATTGAGTGAAAATATAGGGTTCTGTGGGTGGGGATGGGGGAGCCATTCTACTTGTCTACCTCGTCTTCTACTCGAAAGCGTATTTTCGTCGATTAAGACGGTTCCCTAGCGCCGCTTCCTAACTGATTTATTTCTGGATACAGCAGACTAATGTCTCTTTTTACTTTACTTAATGGAGTACGATAATATTGGAGCGAATTACGTATCAGGAGGGAATGATAGCCAGAATAAATCGCATCTGGGAAAAAAAATAAAATATAGAAAGTCCCGATGGATCTGTTGCTGTTTGGTTTCTCTTGTACTACTTTGTACAGAAAGATGTCATCGAACTGCAGCATATCAGTACTAGAATTTATTAGTTGAAGTTTAATAACGTTCACTGATCACCCGATATCAGAGTTCATGTATAATTTCATTATCATTTTATTAAAGTTCATCTATCAGTTTATCAGAGTTCATCTGCCAGTCTGAGTTCGTCTGTCTGTCAGAGTTCATCTTCCAGTCTGTCAGAGTTCGTCTTCCGGTCTAGCTGAGTTATTCCTGTCTGACTGAGTTCGTCCATCAACAAAGTTCATCTATCAGAGGACCTTATTTGGTTCATCTTTCAGTTGGCCGGAGTTTATCTGTCAATCTGTCAAAGTTTACTATCAGCCCACCTAAATTCATCTGCCTAAACTAATCTATCACAGGTTATTTATCATGTTCATAGAGCAGTCTTTCAAGTTCATCTTTCAGCCTGTCAAATTCTGTCGGAATTCGTATCTGTCAGGGTTCATATGTCAGACTAAGCTAACACTTTTGCAGTCCTGGTATACGGTATCAGTCCTTATCTGTATCAAGCTGTCAGACTATCCAGCTTGTCAGATTCTGTCAGTCTCTAAATCTACACGTTTATCGTCCGGTCCAGTATCAAATTTCTTCTCATTTTGTTGTCGTCAGGTGTTTACATTCCACATTTTATCTTATCAGACTTTCCAATTTAGTGTGCATCAGTCTTCCCACCCACCCACCTACCCGCCTACCTACCTACCCACTTACCTACCCATCTCAGATTTTGTTTACTTGATCATCCTACGTACCTACCACTGTGTGTGTGTGTGTGTGTGTGTGTGTGTGTGTGTGTGTGTGTGTGTACCATCAGCTAGCCTGTCTACCAGTCCACCTTTCTACGTACCCACCTAGCAGTCCATCCATCCACCTTTCTTCCTATTTACCAACCTACCTACTTACCAATCCACGTACCATACCTACCTGTCATACACCGCTGTCCAAATTGCCAGTAATGATGGAAATAGGTACACGATTTTGTGCTTCACGATACTAACACCACTCCAGCAGTGAAATGAAGAGAATCGGAGATAGTCGATTTTTTGTTAGTGTGTTTATGTGTTTCGCAAGTATTCGGGGGAAAAAAAAAAAAGACGACTAAAGAATGTATTGGCAGAGGAATTACTGGAATAGAAAAGGTATGAAAACGAAAGAAAGCAGAAGATGTGCAGAAAATTTTTAGAAGCAAGGGAATTAAAACAGAAAGAGGAACGAAAGAACGCCAGTAAAATGAAGGGAAGTGAGGAAAACAAGAAAAAATCAAATGACTATAGACAAAAGAAAACATGGAGAAAAACAGAAAATGCCCGGAACAGTGCAAGCGTTGAAAAATAGGAAAACACGAAAATCAGAAAACACCAAAAAGTAAGATGAAAGAGAAAATACCATGGAAGTGACAGGAACAGTAGAAAAAGTCTTACCTAAACTTTCCCAAAATACCAGCTCAGGGAGTGAAAGTCAGTGCTCTTAAAATGTTCCCATGGTTAGCAGGTCCAGCTCTCTCTGTCTGTCTCTCTCAACCATCCCTTTCTCTGTCTCTTCGCTATTCTGTGGCCCTGCTCCCACACTCCCTGTCTCTGATTCCCCTTTCTCTTCCACTCTCCCCTTCCCCCCCCCTCTCCCCTTTCCCTTACCTCCCCTACCCTATCGCATACACGCTTCTTCCACCCCCCTCCTGCTCCCCTTCCTCTCCTTCCCGTCCCAAATACTCGATGACAAAAGAAAACTCATCCCAATTACATAATGTGTGGGAGACGAGGGAAGGAGTTACAAAAAAATTACCCAGACCACACAGACCTTACACACCAGCTATAGGTAATCGGACTTAACCTCTTCATTATGATTGTGGCTTTTTTTATACACCTGTTATCGTCATGTTTTATTCATATTTAGAAAGCCCCTCGTAGCGATGAGGCTGCAAGTAATCGCCAGTAATTTACTTATACCCATTTCGCTTTAACTTGGCGTAAAATTGCCGTCTCCATGTTGAATGCTGAGTTGTAAGCATAAATTAACTTTGAAATGTGGCACTGCGTGGGAATAAATGCAATGGAATCGGAGGCAGAGTCAAGGAGCAACATACTGTACGTAATTTACACTGAGAAGGACGAAAGTCTGATCCAGGTTAAGGTGAATAAAGTATAGTTTGCTGACTTCAGTTTAAATTTGTTCATGCTGTCGTTAAAAGATTTAGTTGACCTTACGGAAGTCCCCATTAACCTCATAATGAAGGGATTAACCATCATTATCACCATCGTTACGCCACTCACTCCACTGTCTCACCATACCGTACAGTACACCTCGCACTGCCCCACCAAACCCTGCATTACACCTCGCACTCCCTCACACACCACTCACTGCTTCACCACCCACATCACACCACACACCACAACACTCGGTGCATCACCACCACCCACACTACATCGCACATCACAACAGTCATTGCGTCACCACCACGTACACCACACCACTTAGTGCATCACCACCATCCACACCACACCAGTCAGTGCATCACCATCACCCACATTACACCACTCAATGTATCACCATCATTCACACCACAGCGCTTAGTGTATCACCGCCACCCAGACACACAACTGACTGGCTCTGGAAAATTCGTCACAACCTCCCTGACCGTCTCGTTGCTGGCGAAATTCACGCACGCGCCTGTTAAAACACCGGCTAATATTGTATGCTAGTTCGGAGCACTTTAAACGAATATTTGTCGTATATTCACCATCAGTGTCACTGCCTTTTCGACAGTGTTACCAAACCAAAGCCATGAGACACGTGTTTACTTTGATACAGTTACAGGATTTACCTTGCCGAAACAGCATCACAGCAGTAGTAAACCTTTGTCATGTGATTAAGAATGTGCTAATACTTCGATATTATTTAAGTCGTGTTTAACGCTAACGTATAATTAATGTAACCCCCCCCCAAAAAAAAAAAAAAAAAAAAAAAAAATCTAGGCTACTGGTTAGTAATGAGGGATAAGAGGGTACTTCACCTTAGACAGCAAGGCGTGTATCGATAGGGAGCAGTGTTTCCAGGGCTTGGGTTTGATAAGTAACAGTTCTAATATAATCACACCACGAGATCCAGTTGTGTCGCAGCGCTTTCCAGGTGTTCACTGCCTGGTGGCGGGCTGGCAGCTGTCTGCGTCACTGGTTTACATCTTCGATTCCTTACTAAGCTCATGGCTACGTTTGATTAGAAGCCCTGAGAGCATCCTAAGTTATTCCAATATTGCGGTTAAATGACTGGTAGGTTACAGACTATGGAAATGAAGTTGGTAAAGTTATTCCGCTTTACATCTCAAATCATACACTACTGTTCTTCATTTACAGTTCCTTATTTACACTTTTACGTCTGGGGAAAAAAAAAAAAACCTGAAACTGTAAGGATGACGATAATTAGGAGTACTCTGATATATCCCGCAGTAGCCACACCACACCACTCACTGCCTTACTACCACCCACACACCACACTGCCTTACTACCACCCACACACCACACTGCCTCTCCTCACCACATCACTGACGTCCTCACCAGCACCCATACCTTACCTTTCACCATACCACTCATTGCCTCCCTACTACCCATTTCACACCATTCACTGCCTCGCAATCGCCCACACCACACCACACCATACCACTCACTGTCATAACTCTACACTACACCTCTCTCTGCGTCACCACACCATACACCACCCAGCCTCACCACACCATAACAGTTACTGCCTCACTACATCACCTACTGTGTTGTGTGGCATATTCAGAATGAGTTGGTATCGTGTGATTAATCAGTGAGTGGTGCCGTGGGATGAGGTACGGTGAGGCAGTTAGTGGTGTGGCGTGGCTGACAGTGATGCATGTGGTGTGGAGATAGTGAGTGGTGGTCGAGTAATGTTGAATGGTGAGGCCGTGAGAGATGTGCTGTATGTTGAATAATAGTGAAGTATGGTGATGTAAGCTGTGTCCTATCGTGAACTGTTGAATGGTGTGGCAAAGCAATGAGTGGTGCGATGTGGTGATGCAGAATGGCATGACGTGACGAGGCAGTAAGTGGTGTGGTGTGATGACTCAGTGGTTGGTGAGATGAGGCAGTGAGTATTGTGATGAGGCAGGGAATGGTGTGGTATGGTGAGGCAGTGATTAGTATGGTGTGGTGAAGCAGTGGTGTGGTGTGGAGGTTGTAAATGGTTTGGTGTGATCTAGTGTGGAGGCAGTGAGTGGAGACACTAGTTTTGTGCGATATGATGTGGTGGTGTGGTATGGCTGAGTGTTTTGGTATGGTGAAATAGTGTGGTGTTGTGTGGATGTAGTGAATGCTGTGGTGTGATGTAGTATGGACACTGAGGGGTGTGTTGAGGCATCAAGTGGGAGTAAGGTGTGTCCTGTATTGTGGAAGTGAAAGGGGAGGTGTTTTGTATTGATTTTTTCTGTATATATATATATATATATATATATATATATATATATATATATATATATATATATAATGAGAACCGTCGTTATGTTGCTCCACGCGGGAGCTATGCATTGGTTTCCTTATCTGCTTTATCATAATTTTGTTGCAAAGTAATTTTATTGCTTAACAGTTCGCTGAAATTATGCATTTTTTAGACCAAGTACAATCATTCTTTGTTTCTGTATTTTATACAGGTACATCAAATGAAAGTTTCAAGTGGAATGATTACAAAAATATTTGCTGCATATATATATAATATATATATATATACACTACCGATGCCATCTATGGCCAGACGCCATAATCCCGTAAGGGTGGCAGTTTGACTTGGAGTTAGTTGTTTAACAGAGAGGGGCACTAACTCTCCGCCAACCCACTTGCTGACAAAGGGAATACGTATGGGTTGGTTATATGATTACCACCCAACGTTGTAAATGGTTTCCTGGTTTAAAGGAAACCATTAGGCTTGTCACTAAGTGTAAAGCCGCCTGAAAAGGAAAGAATAGTAGTGACAGGAACGGTGGGGGAAAAGAGAGGAAACTAAAAATGTAAAGTTACATAGCGTACATCAAGTGAGTGGATGATGGTAGCCACCACCTACCACCGGTATGTATATTAGTTATATATTGCATTATAACTATATATGTAGATATATGAGTGAAAAAATAAATCATAGGATAAGAAAACATCAAAGAAAAAATATCGCTTCTTATTTACAATTTACATTATATTTACAACATTAAATATTCTCAACTGATGAAATGTACAGTGTAATATTAACCTGTGTATCATGTACAAAACACAATGAGTGTCCCAGGTGCGACATCAAGGTGGGGGGGGCCGGCCGCGAAGTGTGTTTATGTGTAGGAGTGGGGGTTGCGGAGGGGGGCGTGAGACCACCTCCGCTACCCTACCATGACTGAACATGCTTCAACTTAACTTTTAAATTACCAACAAAACTTATAAATTGTCAATGTATACCTTGTACATCACGAGCTGCGGCACCCACCACCACATTTACGTAGAATAACCTGGGCCACGTACAAAAAGCTTCACATTACAACTTTAGGTTTCCATAGCTCTAGCTAACACCAAATAAATGCATGAATGATTAATTTAGGAGTGGAAAAATATGCAACCCAAAAGTGTACAACTATGGAAGAAACTGACCATGGGAACACTTATCATGACGGGGCAGACCAAAGAATGGATTTAGCTATATGACTTAGTACTGCAGACAAGACGTAATAGGACTCCGCCTGCGAGGAACGTGGATATTTAAGTGACAGGGAGGATTTGGAGAGATGACTGATACCCAAGAATATTTGTATATCATTTATTTCATAGGTATATATATCCCGGTTACTTTACGGCTTACTGCATGGTTCTACTCTTACTGTATCAATGGTTATACGCATTTAGGGGTGGATATTAATATGGTGCTGGAATTCAGGTCTAAATGTGAGGGCCTATCAACTCCAGAAAACCGTCTCTCTAACTCCTCCCAACACAACATTTAGAGCAGCACAAATTTAATGCCCAGGTCTGAACCGGGAGTGTTGAGTTGCAGCTTCTCATTCAGACTGTCAACATATTTCACATGAACGAATGTGAACGTCTAAAAAAATCTTACAGTTTGGCATCAGGGAAAAAACAAAAAATATATATTTTGTAGCTGTCGCTGTATGAAGGGACGAAAGCCCACGACCCGGGGAACCTGTTGGTCTGAAGGGAGAATGCAAGGGGACCCACAAGAACACCACGTATATTTCAAAGACTCATACTTTTTTAAAACACTGAAAAAATGCCTGGTGACTGAACAGCACGAAAAATGAACACCAGAGAAAGAGAGCGCCTGCGTTCTGGAAAAAGATAAATTACCATGAATTATACAATTGTCAATCTCACTTTCCAAACTGTTCGTCTAAATCAGGCTGGACAAACATCTGTGCATGACTTTAGAAAGAAACTAAGTAACATTTGAGATCGAGCAGCAAGAATGTACCCAGGTGACTGACAGTACTCTCGTAGACTTGGATGTTTTCTAGCACCCTTTCCGAATTGATTTATCGACACTGCAAAGACAAATGACATACCAGAGAACAGAAGGTGATGGCAAAATAAGTCGCTGAAGAGGTGCTTGAAAACCTCAAGCTCACGAGAATATGGCTCTCGGTAAGAAGACACGATGCTCCTTGTGTCTCCTTGGCACATCCGAGGAGGAAGTTTTACAATTCCTAACACAGTGGCTTAAAACAGCAGTAACATCACTTTTTGCCCACCGACCAGTTTCCAGAAAGAGAGAGAAAAAAGTCACTAAAAACACTTTCGAAACACGAGCATTAACAAGACTTCACTGGATTCTGTTCATTAACTACACTGTAACACCCAGTTCTGTTCACTTCAATGTATAAATGTTCCTGCTGGTTTCCATCTCTCACTTCCAATTCCTTCACTGGATTCCGTGTTCCCTTCTCCCGCCATCACCTAAAATAGTCCAGTTCACTTGGTCTGTTCTTGTACACCAGTTATAAAATCCCGTTTCTTGTTGCACTCGTCACTAATCCGTCTCTCACACACCCGCGGAAGGCACTACAAACACGCCATTTTGTACCACTTGCCACAACTTACAAGAGCGGTATAAAAAGGAAAAAAAAAAAAATCATTTACTTTAACAATAAATAAATAACACATTTTCTCAAGAAGTCTTAAATTAAAAGAAAAAAACTCTTTGGATGATTCAGGACTCAGGAAGTGATGAGTTTCTCACTTCATGAACGAGTTTAGAAACTAAAGAGAAAGAAATAATTGAGAACTTCAGAGAGAAAAAGTACAAGAGAAGAAACAAACACATACAGACGACGATTTTTTTTTAACACTATTAAAAAAAAAAGTTTATATCTTAAAGAGTTTTTGGCGTCACTAGCACATTATAAAATACGAGGGGTCGCTTGGCACTGCTAGACTTCGGTGGCAATGTAACTTCCGTCATCATAGTGTTCCTCTATTACGAAGACGGAGGATGGGGTGGTGCAGGTGGAGGGTGTGCATGTGGAGGTGAGGGTATTGGTGGAGGTATGCATGTCACTGCTACCCCCTCCGCTGCTACTCCCCCCCGCCACCCCTCCACCCCCGCCGCCGCCGCCACTGCGCTTCGAATAGACGTCACTGCAACAAGAGGAAACACATTATTAGTATGAGGTGTGGTGTGGATGTAGTTTAGTATGATGGCGATGTATTGACTGGGGGAGTGTGTGGTGCAGATTTAGCGAGTGATATGGAGTGGGGGCAGTTAGTCGTGTAAGGACATACTTATCATGGACAGACGGGCTAGGAAAGTTTGAAGATGCAAATAAGTATTTCCTACTGAATGTGCATGGGAATATGATATTACATGATGAAAGTAAAGAGTTTGAAGATGCAAATCAAGTATTTCCTACTGAATGTGCATGGGAATATGATATTACATGATGAAAGTAAAGAGTGATTACAATTAACTATGGCAAAAACAGTACTGTAAGAGGGGAAAAGGTAGCCTTAAAAAACTCACCTGTGACTATGTGTGCGGGGCAGGTGAGGATCTGGTAGCACTTTACAGGGTGCACTGAACTCCGAGGTTGGGGTACCACGAGGGCTCATAGCGTCAAGGTCCTTCTCCAGGCGGTCAGCGAGGGATAGCCGGGAGACGTCCGTGTTGAGTGTCTTGGTGCTGCGGGTGGGCACGATGGTGTATGTGTTCTCTGACGCCTGTTGCTGCTGCTGTTGTTGCTGCTGCTTCTTGTAGTCGTCTGGGTGTGGTTGGTGGTAGTGTGGCTGAGTATTGAGTGGTTTGGCAGGGTAGTCCAAGGAATTGAAGATCATGTGGTCTTCCAAACACTTATTATTCACAGCATTAACAGCATTGTGCGCCATGTTTTGCTCATTCTGACGCCGCGCCTCTTCATCCTGTCTAGCACGGTCACGCCTGCGTCGACGCTTCATGACCACTATAACAATGACGGCTCCGATTGCGAGTGCTGGCACAGCCACGCTGAACACCACTATTAGAACCACCTGCATTGTTGACATGGGCTCTGCTACCTTATCTGTGTGAGGGGCTGCTGTCTTGGAGGTGATTATGGAGCACCTTGGGCCACCAACACCATGTGGGCACGAGCAACGGTATCCCACTGCCAGATCTGCTGCTTCAAGACATCGGCCACCGTTTTCACATGGGGAGGATGCACAGGGTGAAGGAGGCACTGGCACACGATCAGTGCATTGGGTACCGCCCCATCCTGGTTGGCACTGGCATTGGAATCCATTGACACGATCATGGCAGATGCCACCATTAGCACAGGGCAGCATGCGGCAGTCATCCACGTTAGTCTGGCACAGTGTCCCCTGGAAGCCAGGCACACACCTGCACACATACGAATCAACACCATCTATACAAGTACCGCCATTGAGACAAGGTCTATGGGCACAGTCATCAATGTTGGTCTGACAGCGGTCACCTGTGAAACCAACAGGACACACACACTGGAAGCTGTCGTGCTCATCCACACAGGACCCACCATTGAGGCAGGGGTCGGAAGCACACTCGTTGACTGGACGCTCACAGTTGGTGCCCTCGTACCCGGCACGGCACTGGCACTGGTAGCCGGTGGGTGTGTCTGTGCAGGTGGCGCCATGGAGGCAGGGGCGGGCACGGCAGGACTGACCGTACACCTCGCAGTACTGTCCTGTGAACCCTGAGGGGCACTGGCACACAAAATTGTCATCACCAGTATCCAGGCAGGTGCCCCCATTACGGCAGGGTGTGGTGGCGCAGGTGTCGTTGATTATCTCACAATTGGTGCCAGAGAACCCTGGTGGACACTGGCATGAGTATGACCCAGGCGCTGTATTGAAGCAGGTAGCACCATTCTTGCAAGGCCGATGGTTGGTGCAGAAGTTGAGGTCCTGGTTGCAAAAGAGCCCACCCCAGCCCTCATCGCAGTTGCACTGCCAAGGTTTCTTGCAAGTACCGTGAAGGCAGCCTGGGTACTTTATACACTGGTCGCAATTGGGTCCCTCCCACCCACTGTGACACCTGTGGGAATAAACGAAAAAAAGCCCAGGTAAGCTCGACTGCATGACCCACTTCCCAACACGCCTTTCCCATAACCTTTACCCTCACAACCCAAACACACCATTTCCATTCCCCTGCAACCCTGCCTACCCGCCAGCCTGTACATACATTAAATTCTCCCATCTGTTTTACTCCCAGCCGCCCGTCCCCCTACCGTTCTCCACGCCAACCTCTCCCTCACAGGATCCTATCCCCTCTCTACCCTCATCACCCCTCCACCTCCTACCAGTACCAGACCACCCTTTTCAGCCGTTTTCTCTACGACACTCACTTCCCACCATTCCCCACCCTTTTACTGTCCGCTTCCACTACCACCTACCGCCCTCATACCAAGCACTCTCCTACAGTATACCTCCGCCACAACCTATAAACTCTCCAGTATTACTCGTCCCCTATCGCCTACTGCCTCTCCCTCAACACCCTCCTTCCATCTCCTACACGACCCTCTTCCCCTCCATCTCCCCCCCCCCCCCAAGACGTCAGGGCACAGCTGGACCCCCTCCCTGTGCCCTTAATGGCCGCCAAATGCCCCCTCTGCCTACCCCAAAAAAGTTCCCCCCTCTCACCCGGGAGAGGCGGGGTCGAGTGGGTGAGTGAGTATGCAAATGTCAACGAGTGAGTGAGGGGATGAGTCAGTAGGTGAGTGGATGAAGGGAAAGTGGAGTAAGTGGGTGATGAGTGAAGTGGAAGAACTGAGAAAATGGAGAGTGGAGTGGATAATTACTCAAAGGAGGAGTTAAGTAACACAGGGTAATGCAAGGACGAGTATACAAGTCAGATGAAAGTGAAAGAAGAATTACAAAATGGCCGAGTGGATAGGCAATAATACAGTATGTCAGAGGAAGGCTGCATACATGAAAGGATGTGCAAATACTGAATGTGTGTCTGCGGTGGGATGGGGGAGAGGAGAGGGGGTGCAGGCTTGTATAAGGGCTCTTCCCAGGGGCCCCTTCATCCGCTAGGAAGTGATACCGGACCCAACACCCTACACCCTTCCTCTCTTCTTCCTCACACCCACCGTCTCCTTACACCTCTTCATCCTACCAACCCTACACTCGTCCTCTCATTTCCTTCTTACACCTCTCTCTTTTTCCTCTCACCCCCACCCCCCTTTCTCTCACTGCATTCTTGCCTCCAATCCTGCTATCCTTCTCATACCACATATCTCTCATTTCACACCCTTCCTTCCCTTCTTTGCACTCCTCCTCTTTAGTATTGTAGCTGCTCTTTCTTATTCTTTCGTCCTTCCTAACTGCTTCATGTCCTCTTTTTCTTTTCATGTTTTTAGCTGCCTTTGTCTCTCCATCCTTCGCGGAAAACAAAGGACTGGAGGAAGAAACGGAGGGAAAAACTAGAGGAGGAGAAGGAAACGGAGGAGAAATACGAGAAGGGGGAGGGGAAAGGGAGGAGGAGTGAGAGTGAAGGACGAGGGAGGAGAGAATATGGATGTAAGCAGGGGTTAAATACACAAATGATCTTAACCCCCTTCTTCGTTCAATTATTACATTCATCCCATATTATTTTCATTAACTTTACTCCATTTTCTTCCCATTCATTACCTACCTACCTACCTTACCGTCCCTCCCTCGTGTCCTATCAAATTCCCGAATATTCATATTTGTAATATTTTCCCCCCTCAAACTTTCCCTCCACTCTCCCCCCCCTCCATCCTCTTTTTTCGTCCACTCTCGATCCCCGTCTCCTTTCCTTCCCCCGTTTCACTCCTTCCTTCCTGTCCTCCCTTCATCCCTCTCCTACTCCCGTTCTCCTCTCCTCTCGCCTCTCCTTCCAACTCGCCTCTCCTCTACTTCTCACACTTCCTCTCTCCTCCCCATTCCTTCCCTCTCTTAGCGCATATGAAAACCAACACCACTTAGACTTAGGCGATTCAGCACCGTCTTTTGGCCGCCCTGGTCGATATATTGACACTGTTGTTGCTTGATCACAGGGGGTTTAGATGGGGAGGAGAGGGAGAAGACAAAGGGGGGGGGGAGGTAAAAGGAAATTTGAAGTAGATAAAGGAGATAAATGAAATGGGCAACGAAATGGTAGATGGTGTGAAGATTAATAGGTCGAGAAGAAAAGGAGGAAATGGAAAGACATTCTCACCCTCCTTATACATTAGCCATCTTTCCACTGCCCCCTCCCCCTCCCTTTTTTTTTTTTTTATGATCTTCGCCTATCTCCCCCTTCCAATATCGATAAGCTACCCACATCAGGTCGGACCTCTTACATAGCAAAAATAACTGAGCTGTTAGGTTGTTTGACCTTGTTACCTTAGAAGCAAAGCGTAAAACTAGATACAAAACATATAAAAAGAGCCTATGTCCGGCAAATTTATCACACTGTAATAAGGAAAAAAACAAAAGTTTGTTTCCCGAAAGAGGCCAACAAGGTCAAACTACTAATACACAATGGGTGAACGAGGTAACTACTCACTTGCACTCGTTAGGTTGTTCGCAGTGGCCGGTGGTTGGGTGACAGCCGGGCCGGCAAATGGCTGTGGGACAAAGAAAAGATAGGTGTTAGATAAGCCGCTCACTGACCCTGATAACAAAGGTGGTAGCTCGCCCACTGATAACAGGAAGTAATAATAATAATCTTAACTGTACACAAACAAATTTTTATCACTACGACTGGTAAAATAACTGCTAATACATCAGCCTTCACAGCCTTGGATATCTACTAAACTACGAACACATTATATACTTACATACTAACCAGCGCCCCTACCTACGACCTACCAACGCATCTACCTACCTCCCAACGTCCCTTAGGCAGCCCGTATATAAAGCTGCGGGTAGGCCGACAGCTGTGCCCTCTAGACAGGCGCTATCTAAAGTGCTATCAGGACCTCACATCTGCCCCTTCCTGCACTACACACGCACATACACACATACACTCAACACACGCACACATTCTTACTCCTCACAAACTTTATGAATTTTACAACTGCTGAACCTTTTTCACACAATTTACAAACCCCCTCTGTACTTCAAATCTCTCCTTATCCTTTTCAAAGTGTTTAACCAATTTTCGTAAATATCTAAACACTATTTTCCCATTAACATCATGTGTATAAATTCCATCAACCAATACAACTTATTTCAGCTTCATTTAAAATACCTCCATTAAATAACCATTAAAAATCTATTAATCTACTGCCGAAGGCCACATCGTACGAGGGGCCGCCTATTAAACTGGCGTCGTTAAAAACAATGGGCAAGAAAATGGTAATAATGTGGGTATGGACGCGGCTGGTGGTTGTGGTAGCGTGGGCAGCTGCTACTACTACCTGGTGACGTCACACAGCTGCCCTCACCCCCCACCACCCAGACATCTGCCGGCACTCACACCCTCCACCCACAACACCCCTCTCCTCCACCACGCCGTCTCATTTTTATCTCACTCCCACATTCATTTTATGTTTTTTAACTCCCAAAGTTACTCTACTTTCTAATTGCTTAGAGTAACTACAATGGAGGGGAACTCTGCGACTTCCGGAACGGTACCTACCCTATCTCATTAGAGCTGACACCACAGCCCATAAAAAAACATGTCTCGGACTTAACTGCAGCTCTTCTTCCTAACTCGACCAGAACACTGGAGAATATGCAAAACTACTGCAACACAATCATGCTACCGCAGCTACCGACACTACCAAATAAAGCAACTTACAAGGTACCAGAAATCAGGAAAATTTTTTGCAACAACGTGTGCAATACTCACGTGTAATGCAGTAGTTTTCAGTGCCCTGCCAACCGTCCAGGCACACAAGGTACCCGGTGGCATTGCAGACGTAGTGGCCGAAAGAATCGTTGCGGGGTTTGCACCACTTCCTGCAGCCTTCGCCATAGTAATGCTCCTGACACACCACCCGGTACTCGTAGCTGAGGGAGGCATGGGCCGTGTGGTGGTCGTCCCCGGTCCAGACCTCACCCAGGTCAAGCCAGCGTTGGGTCATAAGCCGGGTGATGAGCGCAGGCCCTGAGGGAAGAAAAGAGAAGGCACTGGGTTATGGGCAACTGTTTGAAAATTTGGCTGTAAATTAGCATAATGTCAGGTAGGACGTCATCTGTGTGAAATTATATGAGTTCTGAACTACCGTATCTCGTTTATACAGAAAAGAACTGGGTACCTGTAACATTTTCTAATTATCAGTATGAAGAAACTCGCGGGTAATGAGTGCCAGATCTAGGGGAACACCGAGAAACAAAACTGGCTCACGGAGTTGCCTAGTACTAAGCAAGCAAATAAAGAGACTCATCTTGTGGCGAAGGGTAATCAGTAACTGTCAGTAACTTGCCAAGAACTGCTGCCAGATGGGGAAACAGTTGATACAAGATTTTATCAGATGGGAGGATGAGTGAGGGGTCAAGAGATGGACGACACTGATTTATCGGGTTTTACTCAACTTGGGAGAAAATGGTGGAGTGACAGTGACTGGTAAAAGCTGGATAAGGACTGCTACTAACTGAGGAAAGAACTGGATAATAGCTGACTGGGTGAGGAGAGCGGGTGGGGAATACTAAGCAGGTGAGAGGAGAGGTGAAACTGTAAGATGTTTGACAAGCACTGGTTATGGACTGCTAGTTAAAACGGAAAAAAAGAAAATTAACGGCTGACCTACCAGGGAAGCTTAATGGGATACAAGTTAATATTTAATAGCTACCGGTATGTAAATATTTCGACAAATCAACTACGGTATCTAATCTTTTACTCTGATATACTAAACTACCGTACTAACTACTCAATCTGGGAAAATTAATGAAATGCAAAAACCACTAGGCATGCTACCTACTTTACTGTACACCAACATTACTTTATCACGACATAAGTCAGCCAACACCCACTCATCACCAATATGTCTTCTCCTGTGGCTGAGTCCCCCTACAAGTGCTGAATTCCCACCTCTAAATCTACAAGCCACCAATCCTCACAAAATGCAGAGGTCTTATACCGTACATAAAAATATCTAAATGCAGAGTTAAGAGAAAGCTATATCACGCGAGCTAAACCTTGGCATTTACATCAATACCAACTTACACTAAATTGTCTCTACAGCTAAATACCTAAATAAACATCCAAGAGAAAACTATGAACTCAACAAAATCCGTGGCCAGAAAGGCTAAACATCGGTATCCAAAGGCAATAGAGCTACCAGTCTTCGCTAAATGCCAAGTCACTATAGCCGAGAGAAAAAAGATTATTTAGAGATGAAGCAACACAGGGAGCCCAGAGAACCGCACACTCATCTGCTGATGCGACTGATAAAGCGTGGCGATAACTGATGTGGAAATAACTTGCAACGTTTAATGAATGGTGTGGAACATTCTGATGGTAGACCCACTCACCACGAGGAAGCCCTTTATCCTTACCAGCGTCCATTTTTTTCAATCCGCATTTTTCGAACGGAAGGGGTTAGCTATACGGTAGCCCTAATTACCCCCTGCACTAGCAGATTGCTCTCCTAAGAGGAATAACATGCTCTAACGGTAGAACGACCACAAACAAACAAGGCTGTCGTGCTGCAAAGGTTATTGCTTGATGACTTGGGTGGGTAAGGAGGCGGTGTCACGAGAGAGAAGCCCACCCATGGGAAGCGGCGCACAACGGAAGTGTTGTGTGAAGAAGAGTTTAATTATGGAAGTGTACGTCAAGAAGAAATGTCATGTCAAAATAGTGTAATAAATGAAATGTTCTACTGGGACCTGTTTAACTACAGTTATATGAAGTGTCATCAATAATGTGTCAAGTGTCATCTTCGAGTGACATGCCGTGTCATCAGTGCCAGGGAGGTGTCATAAATGAAGTGTTCGAGGAAGTGTCAGTCGTAGTGTCACGTCGAGTGAGCTGTTAGGTCAAATTTACGAAGTATGGTACTCTGAGATGTTTCTGTCGTAGTATCACGTCGAGTGAAATGTCAAAAAGATGTGTGGCATTATGGGAACTCATATAAAAGGGAAGCTGCTGAAAGCGTCACGTCATGAAGGAAGTGTCCGTCATGCCTCCAGCCCCACTGAGTGCCCGAGGGTAACTGAGGACTTGCAACTCAGTATCTCTCTCTCCCCCACCACTAACTCTTTAAAGGCATTTGTTGTCATGCGTGGGAATACGATAGCAGAAGATAAATACTTCAATGTCACCACCCTCTCACACACACACACACACATACAATTCCTCAGTCTCATTTCACTCACCCGTTCTTCTTCAGCCCTCCCCCACTCCTGATGGATTACAGATGAACTCAGCAACCACCTGAATGACATACTGTAACTCTCAATAGTAGCAAATGCTTTACGGTATCTGAGCTGCACAAAAGTCTTTCATCAACAACAAAATATACGAGGTTATGATGATAATATTTCGGAGTTACACAGATTACTGAAGACGTTACGAAATACTCGAGTTGATGAAGGTACAAGCAAGGTATTTTATTTACAACGCGAGGTGAATATATATTTCTCAACTCTCAGTATTGCTTCATACACGAACGTACATAGAGAGGAGACAAGAAGAGAATAAAGTTAGTGGGGTGGAAAGATGGGAGACAGGAAAAGGAGTGAGGAGGAGACAGGAAAGGAGAGAGCAAGAAAGAAAACACATAACGGAAGAAGAGAAATGGAAAAAGACTTCCAGCAGTAACAAACCATGCAGGCTGTACATGAAGTAGAAAGAGGCGCGCGCATGTGTGTACGGGTCATGGGTACGTGGGTAAGTGTACAGGTGGGCGAGACAGCACACAGGTGGGCAAGTGCACACCTTCTCTGTACACGTGTGTGTGTGTGTGTGTGTGTGTGTGTGAGAGAGAGAGAGAGAGAGAGAGAGAGAGAGAGAGAGAGAGAGAGAGAGAGAGAGAGAGGTGTAGGCGCGTGTGCTTGTGTGTACATAGTAAATGTAGTTTGTTGAGAGGGCGCGCGCGTATAAGAAAGGTGTAGGCTCATATGCATCTGTATGTGTATGTGCAGGTAGGTAAATGATAAGGCGGGTGTATGCGCGCACGCGTGTAGGTTTGTGTGTGTGTGTGTGTGTGTGTGTGTGTGTGTGTTCATGGCCCACATGACTAGAAGGAGCGGGGTGAGTGCAGAGGACCGTGGGAAAGCTCAGGCACGGAGGAGGAGGGAGGTGGGGAAGAGGGAGGAGGAAGGGGTGAGCCGGGGAGGAAGACGAGGGAGGGGAGGAGCAAGAGAGGTGTCTGGCATACTGAATCCCTCATCTCTTCCCTCCCCAAACTCCCCACATCACCTTTTACCTCCCACTTGTAAACAAACGTACACAAGTGTTATTCAGTAACCGATATAAACAAGACTGCGAGATAAAACAGGCAGCGAATGTGGGGTGAAGGTTTTCTTGAGATCTCTTGCAAGAATCGTGTGGTGGCAACTCCGCTGGGGGAGGGGGAAGGACGGAAGGGGGATGGGAGGAAGGAAGGGAGGGGCGATCAGCAGACTGGATAAATTTCTCTCCCACCCTCCCTCTCTTGACTCCCCTCCCCACTGTTTCCCTCTCACCTCTCCCCCCTTGTCTCACCATCTCCTTCTGCCTCCCTCATTTCTCCCCCCCCACCCCCCAACTCACTTTTCTTCCTTCCGTACTGTCTTACATCTCCCTTCCTTCCTCTAAACATTCCTTCCTTCCCTTTCTCCCCTCCCTTCGTTCCTTCTTTCCAACTACCCCACCCACCTTCCTTCGGACTTTCTTCATATCCTTCTTCAGTCCTGTTTCTTCCATGTCCCTCAGTTCTTTCTCTATTCCACTTCTCCCTTACCTTACCCAAACTCCCCTACCTTCCTCCACTGTTTCTCTCCCCCCGTCCCCCGTCTCCTTCAGCCCCCCCTCCTCCTCCGGCTGCCCCGAGCAGCCTGCAATTGCCACGTTTAAGCCGTATCTTAGCCTCCCTGCCCGGCCATGGGAACCTCAACACGACTCTGCCAGTCTAGTCTGCACCTCGCATCACTACCCTCCTACACACCTTTTTTAAAAATACATTATCTAAAATTATGTAGACCATCAGTTTCAATAATCATCCAAGTTAATGCATACTCTCTCTCTCTCTCTCTCTCTCACACACACACACACACACACACACACACACACACCTTTTTTAAAAATACATTATCTAAAATTATGTAGACCATCAGTTTCAATAATCATCCAAGCTAATGCATACTCTCTCTCTCTCTCTCTCTCACACACACACACACACACACACAGTGTAGCTCTGACCTGAGATGACTAATTTTATTCAAAAGCAACTCAGAGAGAGAGAGAGAGAGAGAGAGAGAGAGAGAGAGAGAAACAGGTTTAGAGATTAATGAAGCAGCGTGTAGTAGTGATAGCAGCGATTGTGTCAACGTGATAAGGGCCGCTCCGATCAAATGCCTATCACACGCTATCTGTCACGTGAGAATGGACATGGGGGAAGGTAGCTTGGAGTGGCGTTCTGATGAGTTGTAGGCGTCTGACTTTTATTTTTACCCCCCAACGCTATGGACTTTCAGCATGACGTCTGACGATGGAGAAAAATCCAAGGACACAGGGTTACACAGCTATACGTTTTAACAAAAAAAAAAAAAAAAAAAAAAAAAAAGCTGTAGGCTACATAACGAATGATGTACCGCACTATAGGATTAAGACAAACCCACTTTTTACACATGTATCGAGAAATCTAGTGGTAACTTTCACTTATGCATGTTCTGTTGCCACTTATTTTTCTTTTAATCAGAGTTTAATCAACGCCTTGGCAGCATCTGGGCCCAAACACCAATTGATTTTGCCGAGACGAAAAACACTGTTATGGTGGTCAGTGACTTAATGACGGCGGGAAGTGATACTTTCTTGTTGCTATGGTTGCACGTTGGTACTCACTTCTGGCTTCCATTCAGCTATTTTGTTTAGCTGGGGAATATCGTTGCAGCCCCTCAATTAGCTTCACCGTTATATTTTCCTCAGATGATTTTCTTTTTTTGACAACTTAGAACCTCGTGTGGCGAGGGGAATTAAAAAAAAGAAAAACTTCACTACGATGACTAATATACTCCACTTTGATCTGTGGCATACCATTTACTGAAATGGGAAATACTAGCAACCCGATTTAAAAATAGAATGTACTGGAATCAATACCATTTTTGTCAAAAGGAAAAGCAAATTAACAAAGGAAAAGTAACCAAGGCCTGTTAACCTCACTATAACAGTTATCGCATCTCCTGCAGGCAATAATTTAAGCAGTTAAGTAGTCAGGACGAGAAAACCTGTATTGGTACTTTCTCATTTCCATCCGTCTCACCTTTTCGAGTTCGTCCTGGGTGGCCTTGATAAAACACACACACACAATCTTCCATTTTTTCTTACTATCTCCTGACGATTAACCAATTCGCCTTGGAAGACTTTTTCGTGTTGTTAGACGTAGCCTTCATGACTGCTTCCATATATCCTTCCCTTAAATTTAATAAAACCATATGGAGGTAGCATGATTGAAGTATGTAATGCCTTTAGACTGAAGGTGCCAATAGGTGGTCAGAGGGAAGAGAAACGTTCGATCAACAAACTATGGTACGGAAGGTAAAACAGAAAAACGTATACAAGATATAATAGTGCATGGGCTGTGGTGAATCAATTTTGTTACCTTCCAACTCATATTCCCACCACCACCATTCCACGTCACCTTCTCTCATGTACCCCTTCACTTAATGCCCTTCATGTCGCTGTCAACACCACTATCTATATACCCGTACTTTATCTACTGTCAGACCCCTAATCCCAGAGTTCATCAAAGGTGACCGCCGCAAAAACACCTTGAAGACTATCACCACAAATCCCACCACCACCACCCCAAGCCACCCTCCCCCATATATACGATTTTCACTTTATCCTTCCTCTTCGCTTACGGTTTTATCCATGAACACATTTATCCAAGGGAAAAAAATAATTACCTATCGACACTGCCACTACAAGCCACCCTGCTTCATGTACAGTACTCTCGGTCTCCTCAAATGCGTGCGGGTTCCTTTCAGGGTGAATGGGTTGGTTTACTCGCTTTCTTAACACAGGAAGTCAGTTTCTCGCCCCCCCCCCTCCTCCACCCTCCCTACTCTCTCCCTTCGCCTCCCCTCTTCACTTGCTGTGGGAGAGAGAGAGAGAGAGAGAGAGAGAGAGAAATGAAACAAGTACCAGGGAGAGGAGGATATGATAGGAAGGGAACTGAGGAAGGAAGGGTACTAAATAATGTAAAAAGAAAATGTGAGAGAAAAGCAAGTGAATGTAAAATGGTAATAATACAGCGGTAACAGAATAGGAATGGAACAAAAGGAAAATATTAAGGTGAAAGAAATGAAAATCATGGAGAAGAAAAATGATGGTGACTGACAAAAATTATCTAACAATAATGAAGGAAATAGAATGAGGAATTAAAAGACAGGGAACGTGAGCAAGACAAAGCTTAGAAGATACGTAAGATGACAGAGAGAGAGAGAGAGAGAGGGGGGGGGAGCTGATGCAACACTGAAAAAAGTTTGTGTGATCGTAAAGAAGAAAAGCATGCAAATGGGAAAATCGAAAGAAAGGAGATTGGGAAAGGTCATGAGAGAGAGAGAGAGAGAGAGAGAGAGAGAGAGAGAAACTGGGAGCACCTTCCTTGATCGTGAAAAACCAACCCCCACTCTTTCCCACACACCTACTACTAAGCAATGCCGCAACCCCTTCAGTACAAGGGTTTTCCGAACCCCTTCTGTACGGCACCAGCTACCTCTTCATGGCTGAAAAAGTATCGAGGAAGCGTTAACAAAAAAGTCATACCCATGAAAGGATTTGTTTAACACCATGAATGTCTTACAGGTATCACTAAGCGCAAAAGCTACCCAAAGGACTAAAAACAGACGTTAGCAGCAAAGTACGAGTTTTAACTTCAAGTAAATCCCCCCCCCACAAACAAACAAACAATGTATATATCGAAATTCATCTTCAAAGAGGAGATAAAAAGTGCTAGTTTTATACGGAGTTGTAGCAGACAACGAGATGAAATAGCTAACGTGAGGAAAGACATAGTGAGCAAATGAAGAATGAAGAGGAAAAACGCAAGAAAGGATGGAATGACAAGTACAGTAGTAGAGAGAAGTATTCACTAAGCATGCATTCATTCATCAATTCAACTAATGGTACATATCCAGCTGCTCAACCATTCAATTATACATCCATTATGGTATCCAACAATCCCACTAGGCTATCTATCTACTGTACATAACCAAATATGAATCTCTATATTCACTCTCTATCTATCCAGTTACACATCCATCTATTCAATCACGCAGTGATGCATGAACTCACTCCTTCATCCACCCATCTACCCAACCAAATCATCCATCATGAGCATTTCCTCTGCTAACAAGACCAGGCTGCAATCATCCGTGCAGCGGTGCCAACAGGGCAATGAACCGTATGCAACACCTGTGCTGGGAAGGCTAATAGTCATCACCGCCATGCTGCTATACAGGACACACCTATAGCAGCCTCATTCCACCTCGTCACTTTAACCCTCCTTTCCCACTCTAATTATATTTATCCATATATTATCAATCACCAGTCCCTCAGTATTATCAGCAGGGCAATTAGTCATTTCTTCCGTCTATTTCCCTGCCTTACACTTCTGAAATATAAAGTGACCACCTAATCACACGATACTCAACCCAGCGTCCCAGAAAAAAAAAAAAAAAAGAAAAAAAAAAAAATCGCATGTAGGCTACTCATAACTGCTATTTTTTTATCCCTTGGGTTATTTTCAGTGATCCCAAACTTAACGCAGCATTATATCACTTATAATGAAATACCCGGTAAAAACGGTAGCCTACATCCATAGCATGCACTGAAAGGGTTACACAATTTCAACTCCCACTAAAATCCGTCGTACCCACAAGAACAGGGTAGCGGAATCCAGCCTCCACTTTCGTAAATTTTAAGGCTGGAATGAACGTGAGGTCGTGGCGTGGTGTTTACAGTGTGTGCAGCTCAGTAACGCTAACTTGGCCTGCGAGGTGGTGGTGGAGGAAAGGCTGGGGTTGTGTCGAGGTGAAGAAGTGAAGTAGAGGTAGACAGAAAGGTGATAGGTCGAAGTTATAAAGGTAAGGTAGGGAGAATGATATGGCTAGGTGCTGGAAGTTGCGAATGGGAGAGGGAGGGGTTGGAGCTGTGTAGAAGTCTGGGAAAGGTAGAAATTCAGGATATGGGAGGTGGTGGTGGTTATGCTGTGTTTTATACAGGGAGAAGGAATGGTTGGGAAGTGTAAGGAGGTTCGGTGCAAGAGGGGATGGGCAAGGGTGAGAGATGAATAAGAGGTAAAAGAATGTAACTGGGAAAAGCAGGAGGTGGGAGGGAGTTTCGAAGGTGGGAGGGAGTTTCGAAGGTGGGAGGGAGTTTCGAAGGTGGGAGGAGATAGAGCGGGAGGTTGAAAGGTGCGCTGAGGTGAATCGAGGCTTGGAGAGAGGGCAGGAAGGGGGTGGGGGGAAGGGCAGGAAGACTGAAATGGAAGGGTAGGGAGGAAACGGGGTAGGAAAGAGAAAATTAGAAAGGCAAGGAAAAGGGAGCGAACATGAAGGAAGGAAACTGGGAGCAAGGATTAAGGAATATAAATAGTGGAAAACAAGGAGATATGGGAAAGGAAAAGAAAGGGAAGGGGGGAGAGAGATGTGAAAGGAAGGGGATGAAGCAATGTAGAGAAGAGATGAAGAGAGGAAAGGCAGGAAAGTGGGAAGGAAAGTACGGTAGAGAAACATGAAAAAGTAAGTGAACGAAAGGAAAGGAAATGAATGGAGAAGGGAACCATGGTGGTGTGGGAGGGAGGGAAAAGGAAAGGAAAGGGTTGATGAGAGGGAGGGAGAGGAAGTAGAGGGAAGGTGATGGCTGGGACGGTTTAGAGAGAGAGAGAGAGAGAGAGAGAGAGAGAGAGAGTAGAAAGGATGGGAGGAACGCCAGTCCAGAAGGCAAAAAACAACACACAGGAAGCTGAAGAATGAAGGGAGGAATGGAGGGATGGGGAAGAGCAGAAAAAAAAAAAAAAACGCTCAAAAGAAGGAAGGAAGGAAGAAAGAGGGAGAAGGAAGGAAGTAAAGACAGTGGTGTTAGAGGGGGAAAAAAATACCGTGCAGTCACAATTAAATAAAAATGAACGATGAGTATGGAACACGAAGACATCTAGCGTACAGTACGCGAAAAAGGGGAAAATAAAAAGGAACTGACCAATGGAAATAAAGAGGAGCAATAGGAGAAAAGGAGTACAAACGAGCTAAATAAGAAAATGACTGAGCTTGAGGCAAGGGAACGAATTGCAACAGGACACTAAAAGGATATGCGAGTAAATGAAGTAACAGTGAAAAGTTGAA
This sequence comes from Coenobita brevimanus, assembly GCF_032717465.1. Classification (NCBI taxonomy): domain Eukaryota; kingdom Metazoa; phylum Arthropoda; class Malacostraca; order Decapoda; family Coenobitidae; genus Coenobita; species Coenobita brevimanus. The sequence continues at coordinate 5,403,286 of NC_137025.1, read as the reverse complement.
AATGAAGCATGGGTGAATATGAATTCTACGAGTGAAAATGAAGCGAAGAAATGAGAAAATGAGGGAGGAAGATGAGGTGAGTGTGTGCGTGCCTGTAATTAAGACGGGCCACCCCACCACCACCACCACACCAGCGGTCTCTCACTTCCTTCCCTCCCTCCCTCTAGCTCCTGTCCTTCCTTTCCTCCTCCCTCCCTCCCTTTAGCTCCTGTCCTTCCTTTCCTCCTCCCTCCCTCCCCCTCTGGCTCCTGTCCTTCCTTCTCTCTCTATGGTCGCTTTCTTTACCGCTCCTCTCTTACTCTCTAAATCCTTGATTCCTGCTCCTCACCCCTACTCTCTCTGTTCATTTTATCTGGTTATCATCTCTCCCTTCTCTTCTCTAATCCCACCCTCTCCACTTCCTCATAGTGTCCTTGTCTAATTCTGGCTCCCGACTAGGCCCCTCTCTGTCCCTACATAAAGCAACCAATTAAAACCACCAATCTCTGAAACTTTTACAATTCGGTTCACAATCAAGTCCTCTTAGTACACACAACTAGGGTACACATTTTTGGCCATCATATCTCTCTAAGTCAAACGAATTTCAAATATAAAAGGTGTCCAACATTAGTGGAATAACCTATATTACGTTTTACTGAATCAAGCGAAAAAATAGTAGGGACGAAAGAAACATTTGTAGGTGAACAGATATGCTACAACAGCGATGAAAAAATAAGCAAGTTACAAAGCCGGGTTTACATAAGGCGTAATGATTATACCGACTGGTTAGTTTCTTTACGTGCCACGTAAATGTATATACAGCCTTACGAAACTAAGAAGAATTGTGACAATAGATATGGCACCACAAAACTGGCAAAACCAAAAGAACGGTACAGAAACCGACCATAAAATTACGCTAACAAGCAATATCATGAAAATCTCCATTAAATGAAAATCTCCATTAAAAATACAAAATGCTAAAAGTAACAGAAATGTGACTATGGCGACGCATGAGTAGGGCAGCAACATGTGGCAACCATGGCAGTGTTCCCCAGGGCGGGTATCCTCCTGAACCGCCTCTGGCCCTCAGCGCGTCCCTCACCGCCCTGGGCCACGGCTTGTATCCTGCCAACCCCAACCCCCACTCCCCCTCCCTCACACATATACACTAAGTCTCATCATCACCTCTCCAAAACAGCCATCATTCCCTCCCTCACCCACATTACTGTAATTCTTTTCATAACGACACGAACACCCGAATCTTAACACCTCACCACCATCGTTCATTACCAACTTATTGCCACTGCCACCGCCCTGTATTTCCAGCCACTTTTCGTTGTGTTTCGTAGCCTAATTACCTCGTAACTCTTGTTCCTTTCTTTTTACAGTGTCAGCCCTTTCTATCCTAGTACCGGTATCATATCTTTTAGCTTTCCATCATCGTTGTTTCGGTTTCTATCATTTTTCCCAACCACCAACTAGCTTTAATTCGGTCTACGATATTAACATTTAAGGTAACGTGTACCCCTGTTCTTCATTCACTATTACCTCAAAGGATTATACATCACTTGCCACCAGCATCTGTACCTCTCTTATTAGGGTACTCTCAAAATCACCACTATCTACTTATACCTCACTTCTGCATTATCGTTCTCCACAGCAACCAATAATCAGCACCTCCTATCTCCCCACTTTTATCTTCTGCAGTATTTATGTCTGCATTTTTGTTCTCCATTATTACTGGTATGTACAATTCACTTCTCGTCACTGGCTTGCAATTTCAGTCATAAACCTAACTCCACTTCGACACTTGTAAATGGTGTGCATGGGGTTTCTCACTGAGCTAAAACGTCAAAACTGACTGACAGAAAAATGAGAAAACTAATCATCATCATCCAATCCTACCTTGCCCCATGAGCGTAGGAAACTAAGAATGATGCAAATTAAACCAGTATACATACAAGGGAGAAACTGGAAGCATAACGGGAAAAAAAAAAAAAAAAAAAAAAGCGAAATGAAAATTTGAAAGTGAAAGGAAAAGGAAGAAAGAAGAAGAAACGCTAGGTGCTGAAAATGTGAAGACGGAAAAATGAGAAGGGAAGAAACGCAAGCAGGGTAGACTGAAGAGAAAGGGGAAAGAAGGGGATGCGAGAGAGGAAGAAAGGGTTTGCTTGACAGAAAACCACTTCACTTTACAAACACCACAACCACCAAACACACCCTTCCTTTTTCTTTCCCTTCTCCCTCTGTCCTTGTCTCAGTGTTCCTCTCTCTCTCGACTGGTTTTTCTCTCCTACACTTTCTTCCTTTTCATTTTTACAACCATTAGTTTTCATTCAACCAACCATCCCTCTTATCCTCCAACTTTTAACAGTCTCCACCTCCTTCCCCTTCATCACCCCATTTCCTCACTTTAAATATATACCAATATAAAAGAAGAATTTCACGGTAATAATGCTAGGAAAAACGAAAATAAGCAAGAGGCAAGACTGATAAAATATGAAAAACCACGAAATAAATACGACCGGATGCCCTGTTCCTCCTCCCTTCCCTCCCTCTCCCCTCCCTTCTCTCTCTGTTTCTCCCTCCATCTCATTCACTCCATCTGTTACCTATTTTTATTGCCTATTGTAACTCCTACGCCATCTGGTCAGTGCTTGCGTCTGCTATGCTGTTTTGTGGCTATGCTAATTCTGCTAAATGTGTAAATTCGCTAACACTTATGAAGTCATTAACACGAGAGGGAGAAGGGGGAAGTGAGAGAAATGGAGAGAAGTTAAATAGGAACATAAGAAGAGAGGATAACTGCAGTAGGCCGGTTGGCCCATGCTAAGCAGCTCCTAGAAGAGTAACTGAACTACTAGAATGAGTAGAGAAGAGAGAAATGGAGAGGAGACGAAGTGGAATGGATGAAAGAAAACAGAAAAGAAACGGAAAGAGGAAACATGGAGGGGATAGAAAAGAATGAAATAAGGGCAGACAAGGAAATATGGGACAGACAGATGTGGAGGAAAAATTTAAATGGTGGAATTTAAATATATACTGTCCACAATCATGTATATAATTGCGTACACCAGGTCTAATATGCTATTTATAACCACTCTGTTCATTAAATACTGGACGAAAGGCAAGGGACACTCAACCTTCTTCCAGTCAGAATGAAGAGAGAAACCTGTATTATGCACAGAAATATATTGGTACTATACTGGATAACTTCTTCCAGTCATTTACCTATATACCAACACACATCTCAAAGTCGGTATGCCTTTCATCAGGCTGCCAAGGTAAGGGGACCGTACTAAAATTTCCTAGAATATCCTGTACCCACAAACTGCTACATTAACTAGGAAATCGAAATAACCAGCTTTTTTTTCTTTCCCCTTCGCACCTGAATTCTTGAACTCGAAAACCCACACACAAGCACCCAGATGAACGAAAACAAAATTTCGACTTTAATACAGTTTTTCTAGACCTACTTAGGCCGCTTTAGCAACTCGAAAAACCCTGGCATGCCTAATAACTGGTTGGCGTGTTCCCATAATACAAACTACACGAACTTCCTCACGAATGCCATAAATTCTAGGGGGATATACCGTAAAACCAAACATACTTCTGGTGTTGGTTAGTAATGCCTGTTTTGAACTTGGAGAGATAATATAGTTAAGATTAGATACGGTGGTTTGGTTTAATTTACACACATGTCACCACCATAATAGTAAAATTGGCTGCCGTACTAGTTCCCACTCGAGACTTCGTAAAATCATATTAATCCCATTATTTGGTTATTGGTATATATCAATTATTGCTATAGTAGGCATTGTTTCATTTCCAATTATTTGCATATTTTACGTGTACATTTCGCACAACCGGTCATTGGCGTAAGGAAATACTAGCATAAGCTCCAATGATGATTTACTATTCTTTGCATCACAGTCACTAAGATTACTTGTACATGCTAGATATTTTTTTTCTCATTCCAGAAGTTTTACGGTCTTGACTCTGGCTGAGGCAAATACTGTTCTGGTTTGGTCAGTAGCATAAGATTGTAAAGTAAACGAATGAGTGCTACAACACCCCTGAATTACTAATATATAAACAACGAAGATAAACTCCCCAAATCTCGCCCAAACTGAGTAGCTATAGACATATTTGGGAAGTGACTCCGAACTTATTAATACTGAAGCCTAATTAACATGGCGGTGGAACCTTTCTAACCATCACTCCTAAAACACTCGACTAGAAAGTAAACCGTCAAAAATTACTATACTTTTCCTGCCACACACTACCTAACCACCATTGCTCACAGCAAAATGCAGTCTTTCACCACCACTACTAGCCTATTTCTACCACTACCATCAATCCGATCCCACCAAGCTACCAACTTATAACACTTAGAATACTTTTCATGCCTTTACTTACCAACAAAGGTATCCGTTCCATTTGGTTCTTCATGCCATGCTTCTATGATGAGAGAGAACGTGCCCTGTTGAATAAAAGTAAATTCCACTTATAAATTTCCGTTGCTCACTTACACTTATCACTTACTTCGCATATATATTCACAACTTCCTTTTTTTTTCTCTTATATGAAAGCCTTTTTCAATCCCAAAGCGCTTATGATAAAGGAAATTGGTAAATACTTATAAAGCTACTTTTTTCCACTTAAAGTCACTTTAAATTAGTGCCCTGTTAGTTTCAAGCAATAATTTTCGTATTGGTATTTTATTATACAACTCTTCACTTCATATATATATACGGTACTTCATGCAAAGTTGCAACTATGGTTTTCCACTTTTGTTTACGGTATTCACTTTAGTTTCATAAATTAAACTTAAAAACTGCACTTAACACTTTTGAAGTTACAAAAAACACATTTCGATCATCCCACTCATAATACTTAAATCAGTCCCTTATATAATCACTTCAACACGTACTTATCCATTTAAGTGCATCCACAGCCACTTTCCCTTCACTTGCAACTTTGACACAACCTCTAAAGTGGCCAAGAGAGCGTGGGAACTGCAAGCTTTTACACCACTTAAAAAAAAAAAAAAAAATGTACTCAGCAAGAACCCGTCTGACCACTGGTGTATTTAAGTGTTCGGGTTGGCGCGCTAGAAGCCAGTTTGTTTTTCCCTTGAGATCATCTTCTTTCACTTCTATCATTCGCCTTTGTGTTTACTAAATTTGGCTTTATCACTTGGTTTATAATATATTTTGCTGTTTTCATTAGTCCTTCAGTTTTTAAAACTTTTGTCGTTTTTCACTTTTATATACCATACATAATCATTCAGTTAATTTGGTGTCAAAATGCCATTTCTTTAACTATCAATATCATTTAATAATCATTTTCAGTTGGCATTACCCTTGGATTCAACCAACTTTTCACATACCGGTACAACACGGTATTTTCTTCATTCTCTAACTTTTTATCCACTTTTTGTTAAGGATCAGTTCATCTTTTATTCCTATTTGTTTCAGACGTCTTTCTTTCTCCACTCTTCTCAATCGCCACTTCCTGACCTTTCCGTGGTTACTGGTAAAGACACTGTCTCGACCTTTGCAACTTATATATCAAGGGCATAGCATCTTTGCACTTTTTTCTACTTGTGCATCTTCAGTTATAAACTTTTTTTCTCTCTCGTTCGAGTCAGAAGAGTTTCACTTCACTTAATGCACTTTTCAACTTTCGTCAGGGTAGCTTTCAATCACCACATTTCCAGCTCTTCATAAGCACTTTGGGATTCAACTTGGCTCGCACACTACCACAAAAACACTTGATAAAAATCCACCACACTTCTTCTTACCTGCCAGGAAGCTAACTGAAATTTCACCGGGTTTTCAAACTCTCCCAGATCAGCGCTAGCAAAATCGACGTCGTTTTCTCCAAGTACAGGTGTCACTGCTTCGCCGAACGTGCAAGGGGACTTCGGATCAATCACTTCTTGGTAGACCTTCAAGCAGACTCGAAACTTGGTACGACAGGATCCAGTACAGTGGCCGCTCGGGTCTTTGAAGCCTGAGCAGCAGTGGCCCTCGGTGTCACGTCCGAAGGCGTTGCGAAAGTGCTTCAGTCGTAGTTCGAACACGGCGTTGGCGGAGCTCTGCAAGGGAGGAAACCGAGACACGTGAGTGACGGGATTCGAAAGAGGGTTTGATATAATGCTACGTTATTCTTCTGGAGTTGAGTCAAATGGGTGATTCTTACATTTTGGAAAAGTTAATTCTATATTAGGGGAGTCAGCAAAAAATTAAAATAATGTAAGTCAGCACTTCCCATGAATCACAAACTATGTAAATTTCTAAGTAGGAAAGCAGTGTTTTCTGGAAACCATGCAAACTAGGGATGATTCACACCAAATTAAGTAAATGCTACATAAAATTACTTTGAGCAACTTTGAAAATGTACATCTCTGGAAACAATTAAGCTCGACACTATCGAGTTAAACTGGAAAATGATACGAATTCGTGACAATTTGTATTGATTTATGAAAGCGTCGAATCAAACTTGTCAAGAATTCTAATTCAATCAATATACAGTACTTAGTCAAAACTAAAATCTGACAATCAACAATAAATTTGTCACAATTTGAATTAAGGTCCACCATCATCAAACAACCACGAGAAGGTTTATTCGTTATAAATTTGAAAGTTTCTGTGACACTTCCACTATTAAGCACTTTAATACTTTCTTAGGAATATCACTTCCAACACTTCATGTAATTTATCAAGACTCGGTGTGAACTTTGGAACTTCAGCATCACACACAGCACTTGCACTAAGTTTTTCAAGACTAACAGAATCACACCCACCTCGAATATACACGTTGAAATCGTAAACACGGCCAGTGCGATGACCACGGGTTGGGTAAGCCACCGCATGGCTAAAAGTATGTGTGTGTGATAGAAGTTGTGAGAGGGAGTGCGAGAGAGCGTGCGACAGCAACAGGGGAGAGCACAGAGCACACCCTCTCCCGACAACACCTGGGGTTAGACTAAACGTTCAGCCCGGTGGCGCCCGCTAGCCAGCCAGCCCGCCTCCCCTAACTCCGCCCACCACCAAGATCTGCGAAAAAAAATAGAAAAATGATAATAAATCACAATTTTCCACTAATTCTCCGTCAGCATTCACTCGCAAGACCGACTAGATCACCACCCAACTTAGAAACACACTCAGAATACTAGGAAATGTTAGACACGTGCCTAGGAAAGTTTGTTTACTAGCGTCCCCCCCTCCCCAGCGGTGAGTAGTTATGGCAGCCGCCGCTAGAGGGCAGAGCGCCACAGTCAGCTTCCCCCACCACATCTTGCCACTTGCATCTCAACCACCGGGATACCCACAGTTGTATCACATCTTGAATACTTACCGTAAACTTATGCATATCTACATTTTAACTTGAAATTTAATTATTTAATACAAATCACCAAACTCAACCTTACGCAACTTCGCTAACTTAAAGTAATAAGCGATACTGTGTGATCTATAGCACACCTACACTGTATACTTAAATTAATTATAAAAGTATAAATGAACTGCAGTAATGACTCGACTTGGGCAATTAGCCTACTCTAGCAATATTCACGTTAACTAGTAACTGGGACAAAAGCCAGTTTCCAAACATCACAATTCGTAAGGCAGGATAAAATCGCAAACCTAAGTACAACAATCCCACAACTGCTGCTGAATCCAGGCAGATACAGTAACTATATACCTAATTACATTAAAACACCCAAATTAATGCACCCCAAAGAAAAAATAAACTTTACTCAATACAAGACTTTAAACATGTCATCGTATAACTTAGTAACTGCACATCGTTAGTTCAATAACATTAACCATTAACCAGACCGAAGAAAGTTACAAGTGATCTCTCAAAAAATAATAATAATAATAAATGAATAAATAAATAAGAAATTTAATGCTGGAAAAGTGGTATCAAGTTTTTCTTAAATTATTAGAGCATTCATATACCAAGTTAAACGTTATTATACAGTTTGCTGTCATCAAGAGATATATAGTAATAGTAGTTGTAGTAGCAGCAGTAAAGATACTGGTGGAGGTGTAGTAGTAGCACAAATAGTATGTACTCCTTAATTATATGCAGCCCATTATACAAACCAGCCTTCCATTACTCATTTATATACATAAATCACTTTCCAGACTCACTCATAGACTCACGAACCTACCAACATCTTGTAACTTACAACTTCACACTTACACTTCACTATTCACATGCACGAAAGAGCAGACAGAAAACGTGGTAGTGGCGTCATTTGGAACTGGTAATACACTTACTAACACTCTCTCAACTAACTTTCCTGGACAAACTGAAGTGGGAAATGAGTTTTGATAATATTTTGCTTGAATAAAGCACAATTACGCAAAGCAAATAGCTGTAATAGATGTTTTTTAAGAGTTTTTAGTCATGAAGAAAACGGTGCTGATAGCGACTTGTGGCAAGTGACTAGAGTAGGAAGAAGGAGGGAGGGAGGGATGGAGGGAGGGAGGGAGAGGGGGTGAGGGAAAATAGGGGGTGAGGGGATGAACAGCTGCGAGTGGCCACCTGCCTTCCCCCCGTCCATTGCCTCCTTCCCACTCCCTCTCCCCCACGCGCGTGAGGAGGGGGGAAAGAGGGACGTATCCAGCGGGGGGAGGGACGCGTTGGGATTAGGAATGGGAAGCGGTGGGAATGGATGGGTAGCGGGGAGAGAAGTATGGCGAAGGGAGGAAACTGCGAGGAAAAACAGTAGGAAGAGGGAGTAGTGAGGAAGATTTTACATATCCATCTCATGTATTTATGTGCTCGTGTACACACACACACACACACACACACACACAAAGTAGGAAGAGGGAGTAGTGAGGAAGATTTTACATATCCATCTCATGTATTTATATGTGCTCGTGTGTACACACACACATAGATAGGTAGATAGATAAACAGATAGATAGGAGAGGGCGTGTTGAAGAAACGAAATGAGATGGGAGCGAGGAAAGAAGTCACGAAGAGAAAACCAAGAAACGGGAAGACATACCAGGAACAGAAGAGAAAACTGAGTGTGAAGAGTGGGGATAATGAGGGATGCTGAAAATCTTGTAATGGAGCGACCAAAGAGCAAGAGTAAAGAAGAGTAAGAAGAGGTGAAGGGGACATGAAGGAAGAAAGCGAAGGCTATAAATGAAAAGTAGAGAGAGAGAGAGAGAGAGAGAGAGAGAGAGAGAGAGAGAGAGAGAGTAGGTAGGTAGGTAGGTCTGGAGGTGGCACTAGTATAATTTTCTTCATAATTACCGTGACCTCTACACCTATAATTAGGCTACCCCTGCTACCTACTACTCCTGTACAAGTTTCTCCTCTTCTTCTCCCTCAGTCTTCCCCTTTTCCATTTCATACTCAATAATAATGAAATTAAAAATGATGGTAAATTTGATATAACAATAATAATTTCAATGTTTGGTGGGGTAGGGAAGGTAACATGTTTATTTGCCATTAAGATATGTCATACTTAGACCATATTCTACTATGTTAACTTACAATGCTCCTCTTCCTAACCAATTTTATTTCCATATTTGCCCACCAAAAGTCATGTACTCGTATGTTACTTAAATGTCATAACACCCACGTAACTTACAGCACAATCACAATACTCGAGGCATCTGTCATTCCATATACAGTACTGAAGGCGGCCCGAGAGAGAGAGAGAGAGAGAGAGAGAGAGAGAGAGAGAGAGAGAGAGAGAGAGAGGTACGGCGGGAAGGTGTAGGAATGGGAGGAAGGGAAAGAGGGAACGCGAGGGGAGGGAGAGAGAAATGTCCCTCTTGCCCCCCAGCCTATAAGACGCGTGCCCTCCCCTCTCAAGACATCCCCCTCCCCCTCCCTCCATATTCCTAGCATCTCTACCATAATTCCTGCCGGGGTACTTTCAGCTCTCTCTCTCTCCTCACACACACACACACACACACAAAGTGAGTTAAAGGGCAGTAAGAAGGAGAAAAAAGGCGAGAAAAAAATATTGGAAGCTTTGTGTGTGTGTGTGTGTGTGTGTGTGTGTGTGTGTGTGAGAGAGAGAGAGAGAGAGAGAGAGAGAGATGCGGGAAGGAGGGAAAGAGCGGGAACGCGGGAAACAAGTTGTAGGAACGGGTGGGAGGAAGGGAAAGGAAGGTAAGAGCATGGAGAGGGGGGGGGGTTATGGGGGGAAGATACGCCCCTCTTATCCTCAACTAAGGGACGCGTGCCCAGTCCTTTCAAGACAACCCCCTCCTCCTTTTTCACTACCTCCCTTTTCCTCTCCCTACTCTACTCCCTCCCCTCTTTCCCTCATCCTCATTCCCTCTAACCTCCCATTTTTCTATCGTTCGTCTACGTCACTCCTTTCCTTATCCTCTCCCCTTTTTTCCTCCCTCTTTCTTTCTCTTTTTCCCCTTTCCCATTTTTTTTTTCATACTCCTCCCTCTTACTTTCCATCCGCTTCTTCGTTCTTACCACTCTGTTCTTTCCCTTTCCCTCACTTCTTTCATTTGCTCCTCTATTTCTTCTTTGCTCCCGTTCTTCTGTCCTCCCTCTTTATTGTCTTTCTTCCCTTTCGCTCTTCTCTTTCCCCTCTTACTGCTACTCTTCATATCTGTCCTCACTAACTCTAACATTCCCTCTCATTCTTTCCCTTCCCTTTCCTGTTTCATATTATTTCTAACCTGCATCCTAACCTCTCTCTCTCTCTCTCTCTCTCTCGACCTCGCATGCTAAGGTCAACCGCTGTGTTTACTTAAGACTGCCAAGAGTGACCCTGTTTGAACTCGACTGGGTGAGTGTGGGACGCGGAAAGAGAGAAGAGGGGAGGGTCTTGGTGGGGGTGTGAGAGGGAGATAAAGATAAGGGAGGGAAGGGGTGGGTTGGGGAGGGCAGGGTAGAAATGTGTGATGTGGTATATAGTGTATGGTACTGTATGATACGGTTAGGTAGCGTGGGTCTGAGGAGGGTAGGCACTAGTGTGGTGTGTGTGGTACGGTCTGGTGAAAGGGTATGTTATGGTAGGGGAGTAAGGTAGGCCAGCATTAAGTTGAACTGGGCTTGGTATGGTAGGTTATGATAAAGCTTAGTTATCGGTAGGGTTTACTGACGTTTGATTAGGTTAGGGGAAGGTTAAAGCAAAGTTGGGTTGGTCAAAACGTGGCTGGGTAAGGTAGGTGAAGAAACCAAACACCTTCCCAGCTTTTACCCCACCTCTTTACCTCACCGCACTCTCATAGGGAAAAGCAGAGAGGGCACTATTCAGTACTCATAAAACTGCAGGAATGTTTATCGTTCAAATCAGAAAGGTGTCAGTAGGCTAGTCGGTATAAATGCAGTAGGGTGTCGGTATTCAGTATGATCAAATTCGTAAACAATATATCCGCATCAATACTACTACTACTACTACTAATAATAATAATATAATAATAATAATAATAACAGTATGCTTTGTTTATGAACACCGCCAAGTGATAAGCGTCATCCATGTGTACTGTATGAAATTAACTCTACGGTTTCAACACACCACATATCGTTGCCATTCTCTATCCTCCCTCCTTTCCACTTCGTTCCTTAATTATTACCATTCACTCCCTCTCCCTATCCCGACTTCTACTCCATTTCCTTTCCATCTCTCTCTCACTTCACTTTTACTCTCTTTCTCTCCCTATCTCCCTCTCCCCCTTACCTTCCTTCCTCTCACTCTCATCTCCTCCCTTTCCATCACCCACTCCTTCAATTCTCCCCTCTTTTTTCTTAACCTCCTACCTCTCCATCATCTTCCTTTACTATCCTTCTCCCACTCCCTTTCCGTCTCACTCTTTCACCTCTCCTTTTCATCCCACTCCTTCACCTCTCCCTTATCTAACCCACTCCCTTCCTTCACTCTCCATAACCTCCCTCCCCTTTGCTCTTCCCTCCTCATATCCCACACTCTCCACCAAATGGTAAAACCTGTAAAGAGAAGGAAGGTTGTTGGGTAGGAGAATAAGGTAGGGAATATAAGCTGTAAATGCAAGTGGGTATGTGGGGTAGGTGGTGGGGCAGGGTAGAGTACATAGGTAGGTGGTGGGGCAAGGTAAGGTGGATGGGTAGGTGGTGGGGCAAGGTATGGTACATGGGTATGTGGTGGGGCAGAGTGAGATACATGGGTAGGTGGTGGGGCAGGATTGGGTACATGGGTAGGTGTGGGACAGGGTGGGATACATAGGTAAGTGGTGGGGCAGGGTGGGGAACATGGGTAGGTGGTGGGGCAGGGTGGGGTGCATGGGCACGTGGTGGGGCAGGATGGGGTGCATGGGTAGGTGATGAGGCAGGGTGGGGTGCATGGGTAGGTGGTGGGGCAGGGTGGGGTACATGGGTAGGTGGTGGGGCAAGGTAAGGTACATGGGTAGGTGGTGGGGCAGGGTGGGGTACATGGGTAGGTGGTGGGGCAGGGTGGGGTACATGGGTAGGTGGTGAGGCAGGGTGGGATATATGGGTAGGTGGTGGGGCAAGGTAAGGTACATGGGTAGGTTGTGGGGCAGGGTGGGGTACATGGGTAGGTGGTGGGGCAGGGTGGGGTGCATGGGTAGGTGGTGGGGCAGGGTGGGGTGCATGGGTAGGTGGTGGGGCAGGGTGGGGTACATGGGTAGGTGGTGGGGCAGGGTGGGGTGCATGGGTAGGTGGCGGGGCAAGGTAAGATACAAGGGTAGGTGGTGGGGCAAGGTAAGGTACATGGGTAAGTGGCGGGGCAGGGTGGGGTGCATAGGTAGGTGGTGGGGCAAGGTAAGGTACATGGATAGGTGGTGGGGCAGGGTAGGGTGCATGGGTAGGTGGTGGGGCAAGGTAAGGTACATGGGGTAGGTGGTAGGGCAGGGTGGGGTGCATGAGTAGGTGGTGGGGCAGGGTGGGGTGCATGGGTAGGTGGTGGGGCAAGGTAAGGTACATGGGGTAGGTGGTGGGGCAAGGTAAGGTACATGGGTAGGTGGTGGGGCAGGGTGGGGTGCATTGGTAGGTGGTGGGGTACATGGGAAGGTGGGGCAGTGGTACGGGCAGGTAGGACAAATAATGTGGAATAAATGAGGATAAAGAAATGAGAAAAAATAAATAAATAAACAGAAGGCATGGGAAGGAAGGAGAGAAAAATGAAGAGGAATTGGACTGAGGAGAAGGGAAAAGATGGAGGCAGGGGAGGGAAAGAAAATGAGTTAGGAAAGAGGAAAACAGAAATATGTCAATTGCCGTTAATTCGAAAGGTATGAGAGAGAGAGAGAGAGAGAGAGAGAGAGAGAGAGAGAGAGAGAGAGAGCCAGCAGGCCAGCTTGCACACGGTTGCTCACTATCCAGATGCAACGGAAGGCGTTTGTCCCCATATTTCTCCTTCCTGTTTGCACTCTCTCTCTCTCCCATTAATTTCTTTGTATACTGAAACGTCTGCTTCTTAATTCATTCTTCCCAATTCTCTGCTTATCTTTCTTTTTTATCATTATTTTTCCTTCATAAAATTACTGCCCGTTTCCGCTCCAGATATTTCATGATTCTCCCATTTCTTTCTTTCTCTTCTTTATCTAACCTTACCTTACTCGACGGCTCACCCTCTTCACTTTGTTTTTCTTCTGCACCATCTTCTTTTCCTCCCTACTAGACTTTTTTTTTTTTTTCCCCCTACTACCTCAACATTTCTCTCTATGACCCTTGCCCCTCTCTCTCTTCCCTACGGCCCTACCTCAATCTCCCTGCAGCACCCTCACCCTTTCCTCCATCCCCCTTATCTCTGCCTTTCCTCCTCATCCCGAATTCACTCTCAATCATCCCTACCTCTCACTCCCTCACTTCCCCTGTTTAGATAGCTCCCTACTGCTCTCTACCTACCTCCATCCCAGTTTCTGTCCTCTTCCAACCACCCCCTCATCTTCTCCCTCATCCTCTTTACCCCAGCTTCACTCTCCCTCCCTCACCCCTCTTGCATAATTTTCCCTTACTCTCACCCCGTGCCTCCTCTTCCCGCCTTCCACTTCTTCGTCTACCCCTACTTATTTCTTCCCCCTCCCTTTCCCTCCCTCATCTTTATCTCTGCTTCCATTACTTTACTACTCTCCCCAAACCCTCTTCCTCCTCACTCCTGCCTCTTTCTCCCCCTCACACCACCTTCCTCCTCCCAGTCTCCCCTTCCCTTCCCAACCTTATCTCAGCTCCTAACACTTTCCTGTGCTGCCTTTCACCCTTGCCTCACTTTTTCTCACTCTTTCTTTCCTTCACTCCTGCATCAGTCCCATTTTTTCCCCACTCACTCTCCTTCACCCTCATCTCTCTCCCTCACCCCTGCCTGCCTCCGTCTCACCCCTGCCTGACCGGACGCGGCGGGCCGGGTCGACCAGCAGAGCAACAGATGGCCATCGTCCACACTCGGAAGCTCAGGCAGGAGGGCAAGAGGGTGGGGAGGGCAGGGAGGGAGGGAAAGAAGTGAGTGAGGAAAGAAATAGAGAAGGAGGGGTGGGAGAGAGGAAAGAAAGGGAAGTGAGTGAGGAAAGAATAACAATGAAGGAAGGACCAAAGAGGGGAAGGAAGGGGAATATAGATGGAGGAGAGAGAGGGAATGAAGAAAGGGGAAGGCAGATGAAGGACGGGAAAGGGAAGAATGGGTAGGAGGCAAACAAGAAGCAGGAAGGGAGGGGGACGGAAGAAATATACAAGGGAGGGAGGAGTTAAATATGGAAAACAGAAAACAAAGGCAAAGCAAGAAATCTTCTGAACGGGTAAAGATCTAACCTACAGGCATGCGAGAACAATGAAAAAATGGGGAGAGAGGAAAGAGAGACGTGGAGAGAGAAGGGAAGCAGAAAGGTAGGAAGGTAGGGGGGAAAAATGGGGAAAGAAACGCGGATGCTAGCAGACATGAAAGGGACGGGGACAGGAGGAAGAGGGAAGGAAGGAGAAAAGGAAGATCTGGGTGATGAAAATGAAGGAGAGGGGAAGAGAAGACAGGACGGGGAAATGAATGCAAGCGAGATGCTGTGATGAGGCCAGAGAGGGAGGCGAAGGGGAAGAGGGATGAGATGAAGTGGGGGGAATTCTCTCTCTCTCTCTCCTTTGTTTACTAGTACTGTACTTAGTTTTACGCACGCAGGCATATGAGTTGGTAATAATGCAAGTATGGGAGCGCTTGAATGAATGTAAAAACCTGCATGCGAATGGGTGAAAAGGGGTACTCACCTCGCACATGAATGGAAGAGACTGTGTGTGTGTGTGTGTGTTGCAGGGGTCAGAAGTCATCATCTGGTAGACCACATACACCTCACCTCCCCCTAACTCAGCTGCCAGATGACCCCAAGGAGTGACCCCAGCTGTTGAATGACCCCTCCCTCCTCCCTCCATATTCCCCCTCCCCCCTGCCTCCGCACAACTGCCTGCTGTGTGATCTTTCTCCCTCCCCCTCCCCTCCTCCCGCTTCCTTTGCCTGCAGCCGTCCTTGCTTCCTCATCTTCCTCCCCCACCACCACCTCCCTCTCTTCCTTCCTTCCAATTCCCCTCCTCCCCTCCCTCCCTCTCTCGTGTTATTATTTTTCCTTCCCTAACTGGTATCTTGTTCATTCAGTCTGTGTGTGTGTGTGTGTGTGTGTGTGTGTGTGTGTGTGTGTGTGTGTGTCATATTATTCTGTTGTTTTACTACTGAACCACCTAATAAAAACAACAGGATGTGAAGAAATAATAATAATAATAATAATAATAAAATAATAATAATAATAATAATAATAATAATAATGGCCAAGAGAATACGGCCAAACTGCACAGCTGGCAACAAATACTGCATCACATTACGACGATAAATAACTAGAAAGTGACCAATGAATTCTGAAACCCACTGACACGTTAGCTATTCTGAGCCTTAAAATTAGCCTCCTTTGAGTACTGGCATCATCATCATCACCACCACAGCCATTTATTTTATCTCCACTTATGTATAGGGTAAAGTACATTAAGTATTACGATTAAAAGTGGAATGGTATTACACTCCAAAACTGTGCTCCTTCATGAACCAAAATCAATACTATTTCCTTTCACACAAAAGATGAAAATTAATGCAAAAAATAGTACCGGTACTAAATTAAGGGCTAGTGCAAAATAGGATATCCCAAACCATTCATTATCCTTTAAAAACTAACTCTGAAGAAATAGTCAAGGTTAGTTCAACATGAGAGAGAGAGTTGCCATTCTCTCTCTCTCTCTCTCACACACACACACACACACACACACACACACACACACACAATTCTGCAGGTCATTTATACAGTATTTTTGTACCACTTATTATTATTGATTGCTTCTACATCTACCATTGATATCATTATACAATTTATATAAGCTAAATGATATACATTAACATTATAATACACTAACCACTATATAGACGACTCGATTATTAATTACAGTCTCATATTACCATCAATAAGTTCATTACGTGCATAACTGACGCGTAGTGTTGTTACTATTATTACTAGATATTCCTATGACACACACAGTTCTGCCGCAGGGCTGCTAAATTATAATTATCATCATTACTACAACCCTGTCTTAAAGTCTGCCTGAAAGAAACAAATAACACGGCATCTTTTTTCAGGACATGCTCAGAGAGAGAAGTAGCAGTTCCATCCGCCCCTAACGTAACACAGGAGCTATGAGGCTACTTGCACCACATCCCTACCCCTTCAAGAAAGAGGCGCAGGAGGTGGAGAGGTGCCAGGATCCTGCTCCCATCCATTATATCGCACGAGGCGCAGGGAATACGTGGGCAAGGGAGGGCAAACAATTCATCCATGTACAAGGTAAAAACTCAATTCTTATCGATACATATATATATTTTTTACGTGCTATATCCATACCACTTAATTTGGCTTCGGAGACACTGACAGAACTTGCGGGGTTAGAAATTCCTTTCATTAACGCCACAACAAATAGAACTCCTTCCTGAGCAAAATCATCTGGTAGTATGAATAAAGGGAAAAGAAGTAAACGGGTTGAGGTTAACTTCATTCAGAATGCATGAACCTAGACATGGTACAAATCCATTTTTCAATCTCTCTCTCCCTCGCTCTGTCCCTGCGCTCGTGGGCTTGAAAGGCTTTCCAGCACCTCTTCCCTATCTATATATTAAGCCTATTACATGTTAACGTTCACGTGCATTAATTCCCCTTCGTAATATGAACATAACAGACACTCATATTAACACGTCATAAAGCACCGAGCATTGTGTAACATTGTGTAACGAACTGGTCTTGCTTTCGACAGTTTTTTTTTTTTTAACATGAATTTTATTGTAGTCAGTCTCACCTTGCTTTCCATTGATAAGAAAAAAGCGTTTAACCACTTCCAATAACATTACAACGTCCACTTCACCAATAAAACTAATATGGTTTCTCGTAAACACATGTATGGTTATTAAAGGGGCTGCTATCGTGGTTTAAATGTCAGGGCGACCACGTGATATCAGCTGGTGTCTTGAGGCGTAAGGTGGGTGGAGGAGAGGCAGGAGGGAGGCAGACGTAAGGTATGAGGTAGACAGGGGATAGGCTGGAGTGATATAGTGGGCAAGCTGGGGGATGGGGGAGGTGAGAGGGAAGTAAGGGGTAAACAGGGATGAGTAAGGGATGAGGTAGGGGTAGGCTGGAGATAGGCAGGGATTTTTAAGGTAAGGGAATAGGACGGTGCAGTTAGGGGATGAGACAGGGGTGGTGTAGGAGGTAGGCAGGGATGGTAAAGGCAAGAAAATAGGACAGGGTGGTAGAGTCAGTGTGTAAGGCAGGGGGTAGGCAGAGGCAGAGTTCAGTTACGGGAGTGTATCAGGTCCTCGCGCACGTGTCAAGCTTAGGCAGATGGTAGACAGGCAGGTGACCAGGTGAAGAGGAAGGTGTGAGTGTCAAGGCAGGTGGGGAGAGAGGAGGAGAAAGAGGAAGGGATGGAAGGGACAGAAAGGGTGGAGGTGCAAGAAGGTGTGGGTATCAAGACAAGAGGGTGGTAGGTGGGAAGGGAGGTAGGGAGACAGGAGAAAGGGAGGAAAGAGGGAAGTTGTGAGCGCCAAGGATGGGAAGGAGGTAAAACAGAGAGATGAAGAGATAAACCATGCTTAGAAAGGGATGAAAAGAGAAGATGAGGGAAAATTTGTGAAGAGGTGCAATAAAGAGCAGAGAGAGAGACAGAGTTTCCAAGACGACAGGAGTGAGGAGGGAGGAGATGGATAGACAGGGGGAGGGGAGGAAGAAAGAGAAGACGCGAAGAAGAAAGCGGCAGTGGTGGGGGAGAGTATGTAATAAGAAGGGCAGGGTATGGGGAGAAAGACAAGAGGTAGGGGATGGGGAGAAGGGTGAGAAGGAAGTGAGAAAACAGATGGAGGGGGGAGGGGAGTAAAGGAAGCAGGTGACGAGGTGTATTATGTCCAAGTGGGTGGGTGTATGTGTGGGCGGTTGTGGCTGTAATTATATAGGTGATATTTTAGCACCTGTGTGTGTGTGTGTGGGTGTGTGTGTGTGTGTGTGTGCGTGCAATTACTTTATACTGATTTTATATATAGATAGACAGATACCACCACCACCACCACCACCAAGACAGATACCACCACCACCACCACCACCATCATCAACCAGGTCATGTTAATATGGCTGCTGGATTTATTTGGGAACATCAAAGGAGAAAGAAGGCTTAATTACAGTATCCCTAGTGTCCGTAGGATGCTTCGAGGCTGCCTGAGGTGGGATCACAATACAATACACCTTTGCCTAGGGAGAGAGGAACGTCGCCAATCCCTCGACTCCTGTCCTTTACTGTATAGTCAACTTTACCGATATGCGTGGAGTAAGTGGGTAGTACTTCCTTAATGAAGCAACTAACTTACAAAATAAACTTCCTCGTATCCTAAACCAAGAGATGAACGGGAAAAAACAAAATAGTGTGTGAGTAGCAAGTATGAAAGTTTCCTTGAATGGACTACGGATGAAAATGCTTCACAGTAAAACCATACAAGAATCTACACTGCGTAAGATACAACACAAATAAGTAACTTAAGGTTTGTTTCAATAACTCCACAAATAATCGACCCATAATTTAAATGGCACAGGTGGTTTCGTCGCAACTTTTTCTCAGCGATTTATTTTACATATTACTTAGACCTTAATATTATCTTCTCTGTTATTTACTTGGCCTGAATACCGACAGCTTCCATAAATTACATACGAGAGGACATCGAGCAGTAAAATGAACAGTAAGGTGCCAAAGAAGAGGGTGTTACGAAATCTCCAAAGCCACTTAAGATACGAATCAAAATTTCGAGCCTACGACGCAAACCCTATATAGGCCTAGTGTCCGGGGCCAAGAGTTTTTGTGCTGCTGAACTACAGGCCGACGAGGGGCAGGTGGTGACCGTAGGCAGATCAGTTGCTGGTTCCGTAGCCTGGAGGAAAGGTGGGAGGAAGGAAAGGACAACGGAGGAAAGGGAGGAGAAGAGAGGAAATGGCAGGAAGGAAAGGCAACGGAGGGGAGGAAGGAAGGAAGCAAGGAAAGCAGAGAGGATGCAAGGAACGGAGAGGGGGTGTTGGAAGGAAGGTACAGAGTGTGATAGATGGAAAGGAGAAAGGGTGTAGGAAAGAAAGGAGAGAGAGTGATGGAAGGAAAGGAGAGAGGGAGATGGGCAAAGAAAAAAGGGAAAGGCAAGGAAGAGAAGCGCAGGTGGGGGAAAAAAAAAAAATGCTCGTATCCAGGGAGGAAGACAAAAGGTCGAAGAAACAACAGTAGAGAAAGAGGAGTGCGAGTAGCGAAGTTGAGAAATATTAAACCTTGTTATCCGTACACATACCTGGGTTATAATTTTTACAGCATACACACGTACCACATCCCACGAAAGAGGAGGTGAAGGTAATATGATAAAGGTGAAATAGGCTAAATAAATCGCCAAGGTCCTACAAAGCCCCTTAAACTGACAAGAGTTAGAGTCAAGGTGATCGGGGCGGGGGAAACGGTAAGAGAAACGGGCGACAGGCAGGTAAGATCGTGGACAAGACAAACCAACAGTGCGACAGGTAATACACAGAACATACATACATTCACATAATACACACATCAAACAGTTACCGCAGCTGGTTCACACAGGCATAATGCTCGCCAGAGAGACGGACAGATGCCTGGCGAAAAAAAAGTATGGTAGAGATGGACAGAAAGAAAAGTAGCTAGACTAACCAGGCAGATTCAGACGACAGACGGGAGAGATAATTAAACAGATATGCAGATCGAGGACGGAAACGACACATGGAAGTAAAAGACGTGACCGATGGGTGACAGATACGAGACAGACATGATGAAGAGACGTGAAATATTACTGAGATGCGGTACAACACACAAATATGCACGAGGACAGCAGACTACCACACAGACAGACAGATGGTACATACATATAAGAGGAATAATGATAGATGACAGACAGATAAAAGGTGGATGGTGTAGACAGTTAAATGGTAGACAACAAACAGGCCAAAACTGACTGACGTAGACGAATAAGGGACAGACAAATAAACGGACAAATATGCACAGAGACACACAGCCAGCATCGTACCTGAACAATGAGGACCGTACTCTGGTGGGCACATCAGTATTCTCATGTTATTTATACACTATATCCGCATTAGAAAAATAACACACAAAGCAATAATAATATTAACCTCTTCATTACGAGAGGTCTCAAGAAAAGTAGAAGTAATTGGTGGTATTTAGTATAAAATAAAGGATATAAAAGAAAGCGTAAAAAATAAAGAGTATATCAACGAAAGGTTTAATGAAGATTTTCTAACCACTTTACTCCCACTTCGAACTTGAACAAAACGGTAGCAAGAATAAACACATTTTTTTCCTTATATGGTCATAGGCCGTATAGTAGACAATATTGGCAATTTTACATGTACGGGTATCAACTACGACACATACTCTATCTTTCTGTGTGATATGAAGCCAATCCACCAAGTAGTTTCCGAGATACAGGCCTGGACGGAAAGACCGACGGACAGGGGCGAAAGGAAAGAACGACAGAAAACTAAGGGACCGAAGAAAGACTGGAAAGACGAAAAGAAAGACTGGCAACACAGAAGTCTGAAAGGAATGTAGGAAGGAACGGCGAATGAGTGGAAAGAAGTCTGAAAGGAAGGTGGGAAGGAAGGACGAATGGGTGGAAGTCAGGAGAGGAAGGAAGGAAGAGGCGGACACCACCTCCAGGCTGCTACCCCTATACATTTCATTCTTATATTTTCCTACCATCACCTGGACAAGCCCCTCTCACCTCCACCCCCACTCAGGTGACCCTCAGGTAGGCCTACACCAGGTGACATGCTAATTAGAGCGGTCCGGAAGAGGTAGGCCTAATTAAAGCTTTTACCTGTACAAGAGTTCAGGTTACGGGGGGTGGAGGTGGAAGTGTTAAGAGATGTGTAACGGTGTGAGGCAGGATGTGTGGGAATGTGAGGACTGTGTGTAGCTATTAAGGGTACTCTAAAATGGAATGTGTAGCAAGGTTGTGTAGGAATGTGTGGGGTGTGTAGCAGTGTGATAGTATTTCACCTCCCCCACCCCTCTCTCTCTCCCCCTCTCTGATGAAGGATGAAAAGAGATGCTTAAGTGGTTTTGTGTATCGTAATGAACGTGCAGGGTTTAAGAAAAGACTAGAAGGTGTAAAGAACTGTTTAAGGATGTGCTAGGTGTGAGATGTATAGCAATGTGGAAATTAAAAGGAATGAATATGCAAGTGGGTGTTTTGTAATAAATATGTATTAATTTGGGTGCAAGATAAATAACAACGCTGGCGTTTTATACGGAATGTGTAAGACGTGAAAAATAGCAAAAAACAATATGTAGAGGCGGGGGAAAAAAAATTGTAAATAAAGAAGTTCAGTACAGGCAACGCAGGTGGGTAGGTGCATGGAGTTATGTAGAACTAAGTATCCTGGTCCTAAACAGATACTGAAAATAAATGACTAGATAGTAATAACAATATGATGTTTAAGTTTCCCGCCCGCTGTACACCCACAAATAATGTTGATGTTATGGCTGAATATGGGTCTGCTCTACAAACTAAAAGGCACTGACTGGAACTCCTTGTAAAACACTCCCACGTTTGAAGTTACAGAAAATGGCGATTAGACGCTACTTTCTACGACTCGACGATGTTTTCTATATCAATAAATACTAACTAAACATGACCATTTATTTATGAACCAGTAAATACATACATCTTAATTTTTTAATCACACACACACACACAAAACTTCCCTGACAACAGATGACCACGACAGATGAGCAGCAGTGACCGGTGTGGGTGTGGGTGCAGGCAGGTGTCCCAGGTGTGTGCGCTAGGAAGAGACAGATGCAACACCACACACGATCACCATTATCACGTGCCCTCACTTCCTCTGCCATACTCCTCCTTCCTGTCTACTCCATCCTACACTCTCCTTCTGGACTTAATGCATCTTGGTCTTTTCTTACTCTCTCCATCTGCTTCCTGCCCCCAACCCCCTCTTCCTACCTTTCTTTATCTCCCTCCTCCTCCTCCGTGTTTTCCTTACTGAGTTCCTCCTTTTCCATCGCTTCTTCATTCCCTTCCTCCTGAGGTTCCTTGATTTCTTATTCGCATCCTTTCTCCTCCTTCCATTCTCTTTATCCTCCTCCTCCTCTCTACCTCACATCTTGCCATTTCCAAATCATTTCATCTCTTTTTTCCCACCTCGTAATTCCTCTACATTTTATCCTTTACCTTCCTCTTTTTTTTTTTTTTTTCTTGTACCATCTTTATTATCAACCTTAGATAATTCACTGGAAGAAAAAGCCCTCATTATCTTTCTCCACGTTTACCCTATTGGCCGTCAGATAATTCTCCTCTCTTAGGCTGCGTCGAGTTTTTATGAGCGTACTAAAATTGTCCGTCGTTAAAGATCAATAAAATACAAGGTTCTTAGTTCTTGCCCATCATGCTAACAAAGGCAATTAGCTTTAGTTGCGTTTGGTTTCTTAAGGGCTTACCAAAATCGTCTGACTTCAGGAGGAATAAAATACACAGCAGGTAATCCAGAGCAAAATGGTTAGGTTAAACCAACACATTTTCGAATTTCCACTAATGGTATCTGCCTCATCCTCTCACTTCATTTTCTGGTTTGCACTTCGCTATCCTGACTGTCCATTTTTTATCTCGACTGAAATCCTGACCTACTCATGTCCACTGACGCCTATGATCATCTTTTCTTTGTTTTATCAATGAATGCCCCCCCCCCCCCTTTTTATTTATTTCTTTAATCTCTTCCCGTGTCATGTAATAATCCTTACCATTTTTCTCACGCGCCAACAAGTTTACCTTTTAAGGACAGACTCCAGGTTTGTGATCCATAACAGGAAAACATACACTCGTACCTATAAACAGATCTGATGCCGCTTGCTCTCCTATACTCTCTCTCTCTCGATGGGTAACCGTCTGTCGCATCCCTATTGCCCGGTACTGCAAGGCGGGGAAAGGCTGGGAGAGATAAGGAAAGTGAGGAAGGGGAAGGGAAAGGAGGGGTAAAGAGAGAGGGAGGGGGAAGTAAAAGATGAAGGGAAATGGCGAGAAGGGAAGAAGGAACAGGGAGAGGAATACAGCAGTGAAAGGGAAGAGCCAAAGAATGGGAAAAGAGCAAGGAGAGAGAGAGAGGGGGGGGGTAGAACAGGGGGCATCTACCGGGGCCTGGGGCACTTCCTTTGCCCCGGGGTACAAGATGAGAATGAGAAAGAGAGAGAGAGAGAGAGAGAGAGAGAGAGAGAGAGAGAGAAAAAAAATGGGGAGAGGAAACTTAGGGGAGGGGGAGTAGGGAAAGGCAGACTTAAGCAAGGAGAGGGAGGTAGAAGAGGTGCGTAGGGAGAATTTTCCTGGGGGAGGGGGGGTTATAACGGAGAAAAATGGAGAGGAAAGGGTTGGAAGAGTATAGAAGTGTGGGGAGGAAAGGGGTTGGAAGAGTATAGAAGTGTGGGGAGGAAAGGGGTTGGAAGAGTATAGAAGTGTGGGGAGGAAAGGGGTTGGAAGAGTATAGAAGTGTGGGGAGGAAAGGGGTTGGAAGAGTATAGAAGTGTGGGGTGGAAAGAAGGGTGGAGGGAGGAGAGAAGAACAGGGGAGAGAAGAACAAAGGACACGTGTATGTTAGGGAGAATGGGAGAGAAGGAGGGGAGAAAAAATGCGGTGTGAAAGAGGGGAGACGGGGTAGATATATGTTACACTTACTCTATTAATTTTATCCCTATCTCCATCTTGCCGTACTGATTCTCCTCTACCTAATAGTACTGGATATGCCATTCTCTGCCCAAATCCACCTTACCTTACCCTACCTTTGTTTTATCTAACCTTACCCATCCCTACCCTACTCTATTTATCCTTCCTCTTTCCTATCCGATATCTTTACTTACCCCATTCTTCTTCACCTTCCCTATCCATTCCTTAACTCACTCTGTCCTACTTTTAAAATTCTGATTGTTCATATTTTCCACGTTCTTTCCAGCAATCACTTTTTTTTTTTTCCCCCTACCTTTCCTGGGGTCGGTTTTGGAGGGCCTGTCTCTTTTCTATCCTGTTCTAGATCTTCAGTAGAATTAGTTTTTACTCCAACAGTTAATCTCCATATGGATCATCAAGCTGCCTGCTATCTATACTTCCCATATACGCCTATGGAGTTCGCCTTCACACCCCCTATCTCACTCTGCCCAACCCATACTCTCCTCTACCATGCCCTTTCCTCCCATCCCCTACCTAACGCACTCTTCATGTCATTTGTTCTCTTCAGCACATCATTTGCCCTGCCCTGCCCTGCCCTACTCTATCCCACCCTACCCTACTCTGGCCATACCTAACGTGATTTGAACGACTGAATGACCTAACTGGCAAGACTTAAAAATAGACGTATAGATGGGGAGTGTGAATAGAAAGGATAACAAGTTTTAATATGGACATAGATAAATGAATGAATGATGGGAAGGGTTCATGGACCGACGGGTGGCGTGATGATTTATATGAGAGAGAGAGAGAGAGAGAGAGAGAGACAGATCCTGTCCACCTGTCCACTCATCAGTCTATCTCTCTCTCTCTCTCGTATAGGAACATGTGTATATGATTTGCACGTGTTCGGGACCGTGTATGTCTATGCACGTGTGTACGGTAGCGCAAGTGTATGTATAAGCGACCGGTAGCATGTACTATATGCGCATGTACATTATATACGCTCTGTAACTATGTGTAGATTGTGTACTTTACTGCGTATGTGTGATGAGATGTCTATTGGAGCATGTGTTACGTGTCTACATGAAGTGTGTAGGGTAGCGTCTGTGTGTACGTTCGTGTGCGTAGGATAGCGTCTGTGTGTACGTTCGTGTGCGTAGGATAGCATGTGTGTATGTACGTATAAGGGTCATCAAGTGTCCCGGTACGCATCTGTTTACTGGTGACGCCTGGGAGATGACTTTACTCCCTCTCCCCTCCCATCTCCCTCCTCCATCACATCCCTCCTTTTTCTCCCTTCTTCCCCCCCCCCCTCTCTCTCGTCTTTTTCCAACCAACCTTCTTTTACCTTATCCCCTAACCTTTTCGTCTCCTTCTCAACCTAATCCACTCTTCCTTTTTCTCTCCCTCTCGCCATCGCCTCCTCGTTTTCTTTTTCTCTTCCTTCTTTCCTTTATCCGTTTCTTCTTTTCTTCCTCTCTTCTTCCTCTTCGCTTTTTTCGTATCATCTGCTCCTCTTCCTCGTGCCTTCTCCGTCTCTTCCCTTTTCCCTTCCCCACATCTTTTGCCTCCTCTCGCTGTCTCTGTCCCCTAGTCTCCGTTCTTCGATTCTTCCTTCCTTCCATTCTTTGTTCTCCTCACCCCTTCCCTCCCCCTCTCCTGTCTCGGTAAACTCACCCTTTCTTCCGTATACTCTCCCTCTTTCCGCCTTCCAATTTTCTTTTTTATTCTTATATTCTCCTCCATCTTCTCTCCATTCCGTTTCCTTCCTCCTCAGTCTCCTTCACTACCTCCCCCATTCATTCCTCCCCTCTCCATTCTTTCCTCTCCACTACCACTCACTCTCTTCCCCCTGCTGCCTTCCTCCCCATGTTCTCCTCCCGTTCAATTCTTCTCTCCCCATTCTTCCCCCTCCCCCCATACTCTCTCTCTCTCTCCTTTCAGTAATAAAGCTGGCTGTTTCCGATCACTTGTAGGTAATACTAAGCTGGCAGATAAAGAGATAATAGTGTGGAAGGAAGTAGGCGAGTGAAGGTAGGTAGGTAAGCAGGTAAGAATGAAGGTAGGTAGGTAGGTAATAGGTATGGAAGGAGGTAAGTAGGGGGAGGGGAGAAACTTTGGTATTTATGTAAGGAATTATGCAGGTAAATGAGTATGCAGGTAAAGCAGGTAACCCGGTGAGTACACGAGTATACAGACAGACTAGGTAAACTGATGAAAATACAGGTACACAAGGTAAGTAAGAGGTAGCTAGGTACACAGACGGGTGAACATCAACTGGGAAAGGAGAATAATACAGTGTAGGTAAATTACAGGCAAGTAGGTGCAAACAGGCAGTAGGCAGGTGTACCTGGGGATGTCAGTAGGTAGGTATGAAAATTAGTAGGCAGGTAGGCTGATGAAGTTGAAACAAGTAAGCGGATGATCGAGACTAGCGAAAGAAAGTGGGAAGGTTGGTAATTATAGAATGCAGGTAGCGTGTTAAGTAGGCAGGAGTCGGGAGCTAATGGAGTCAGTAGGTAGGTAGGATACAGATGAATACTTCAGTAGATAGGTAGATAGTTCGACAGATGTACGAGTAGGTACCGGTTGGAACATGAGTCGGAGGTGAGTAGGTAGGTATGCGGATGAATTAAAACAGATAGGTCGGTAGATTGGAACATCAGTATGATTTACGTAAGTCGGCTGGTAGGTAGGTAAGCAGGTGGAGATACAGATGAAGATATACATTATTTTAGTAGTCATGGATATGAAGCTGAAGCTGAATGAACGAGCAGACTGGAAGGTAGGTAGAATAATGAATGTAGGTTGGTAGGTATGGTGGGTAGGAATAGTGGCGAATGAGATCAATCATTAGGCAGATTGGTAGGTGAATAAACAGAAAAAAAAAAAAGGCTGATGAATGAATGTAAGAAGACAGGTAGGTAGGATAAGATGTTGAGTCGGTAGGTAGGTAGGTAGATGAAGTAGGTAGGAAAGGGAAGGTATGTGTGAGGAGCAGCTGCCTGGCGAGATAATGAAGAAACAAACAAGAATTCAAGCACGGTGTTAGACAAGAGGCGGTGGGGGAGGTGGGAGGGGAAGGGATGTTTTGAGAGAGAGAGAGAGAGAGAGAGAGAGAGAGAGAGAGAGAGAGAGAGAGAGGTATGCGATTTTTACAAATAAAATTTTTTCAAATTAACTACTACCACTAGTAGTAGTAGTAGTAATAATAATAATAATAATAATAATAACTATAATAATAATAATAATACCCTCAGCATATTTACAAGTTAATTTTAAAAATGTTACGAAATTTAATAAGGTACTTTTGTTTAAGGATCTCTCTCTCTCTCCTTTCACACCCACGTTCCGCACAAGAGCATCGAGAGAGAAAGAAAAGAGTAAGAGACAAGAGCGAGCGTGAGACAATGGCAGCCATCTTGGTAGGACAGTTCAAGTGGAAGCATCTGGGCCGCCATGTTTGTCCTCCTAAACAACACGACCACAATGGCCGGGGTGGGGGAGGGAGGGGCAGAGGTGGAGAAACGGAAGGAAAGGGAAGGGGTAAAAGGAGAAGGGGGGAGAGGGTAGAAGGGAGGAGACAGAAAAGAATGGGGGAGAAGGAGGGGTAGAAAGGGAGGCGAGGGAAAGGGGGAGGATGAAGGGGTAGGGGGGGAGAGGAGGAGGAAAAGGTGAGCAGAGAAAGGAAGGAAAATAATAAGGGAAGAAAAAAAAAATGAAAGGCGGAAATAAACATGTCCATAATTAATGAATGGCAATAAGAATGAAGGATGACGATTCGCGATTTTCTTTTAATGCGATCAACTCTGGACATTGGTTTAGAAGCCCTTTTCCGAGTTCCAGTAGTCTTCCTTCCCCACATTAACCAAACACTCCTAAAACGCCACACCCATTATGACGATATGCCTGGGATACAGAGAGAGAGAGAGAGAGAGAGAGAGAGAGAGAGAGAATGAAAGGGGAAATGAGTAAAAAGGAAGAAAGAGAGGGAAACGGAAGAGGAAATACGGAAAAGGGGAGAATCTGGAGGAAAGGAGAAAAAAAATGAAAGCGAGGAGATAAGAAAAGGAAAAGGAAGAAAAGGGTATTGAAAGAAGAAAGGAGAAAGTGAGGCAGTGTGTAAGAGTGAACAAAGGTTAAGAAGAATGAATAGAGAATGAGTAACGGTGGGCTGAGAAGAATGAATGGAGAATGAGTAGGGGTGGGTAAGTTCCTGAATGAAGATAAAGTGCTGTGAACGGGATGGGTGAACGGATTATGGGGCACTTTGGGGATGGATGGACGAGACAGACAGACATACAGCCATGTAAGTGTACAAATAAAGACAGCGACAAAAAGACAGTGCTGTAAATGGCTGCACAAAATACTGATTGGACTGCAATAGAGAAAACAAGTGCTATGGCTGAATGGACTGGTATATAGACAGATCAAAAAGGGACTGGATAAATATCTATCGCCTCCTCTATATATTTAGCTGTCTATCTCTAGTGTACAGACATACAGATAAGTAAATGAATAACCTGATGAACCGGTAATGTATAAATAGAAGAATGTGTAAGAAAGGGCGGACGGATGATTATTACGCGTTTGGCAATGGACTGGACAGATGGACATGTGGAAAGGTTAGTGCACAGGTGAAGGGTAACTTACTGGGATATTAGGGAAACTGAGTAAAATGTTGAATGAACAGACAAATGAGAGATGGACTGATGAATGAACAGATGGAATAAGGGATGGACAGGATTGAAACAGAAGAATAAAATGAGTGGATGGATAGATAGTGATATACTGAATAGACAAATGAATTACTGACGAAGATTATGCTGGATGATGAGAAAAGTGAAAGCTGAAAAAGGTGGATAAACAGATGCCATGCACAACAAAACAGACAAAAACAAGCAATCCGGGGCAACATCACACAGAAAAAGAAGAATGTAAACACAATGATCAAAACAATAATAATGACACGTGGTCGCCAGCTGACTAGAGGGGGATTATGGGTAGGGGTGATGTGGGGGAAGAGAAGGATTTGAGGGGAGGGGAAGGATGTGAGGGGAGAGGGGGGGGGAAGATGTGGAAAGGGGTGAGGTGAACAAGGGGAGGGGAAAGGGGGAAAGTGCGAATGTAGCTAATGTGGTACGCGAGAAGAGTGATGTGAAAGTGATAGGGACGGATGAATGTTGGGGGACTGTGCGGAATGTGACAGGAAGGGTGTGGGAAGCCGCAGTGAATGTAGGGGTAATGAGGAAGGGATGGTAGTGGAGGGTGAAAAAGCAGCATTATTAGGCAGGGAGGCAGACGATGTAATCAGGGCCATGTGTGAGCTTGTGGCAAATGGGGTGGGTCACGGTCAGGTCAGGTCACAGACAAGGCGAACTGGGAGGGGGGTGGGAGATAATCAATGCAAGATGGAGCGATTCGGTGGCTTGGTCGGTTCTGTGCTAGGATCACACTGGGGGGACTTCTGGAGTGGGTTCGAATATCATAAAAACAAACCGCACACCATACCATTAACGCCTTCAACTATTGCTATCGTGTTTTATCGTCTGTCGTGTATCTGCTCTACCCACCTCCTGCCCTCTTTTGACATTAATGCATGGCTCGGTCGCTTTGGTATTGGCCTTGCATTCGGAGGATACTATGGAATGGGTACGAACTCCACTGACTGCCACTGGGTTTGTGGGGTGGATGTTCTTACGTTAAAACCAGTTCGCAAACATCAAATAACCATCTCACCCTCATTTACCAACCTAATCTTCCCGTTGACTTATTTGATGAGAGAGAGAGAGAGAGAGAGAGAGAGAGAGAGAGAGAGAGAGAGAGAGTCAGGTCGCTGGCACCACTTCCGGTAATGGGCCTCTTCCGGTCACTACTTCCGGCACTTAGCATGTGTGTCTGTCTATGTGCTTGTGTGTGTGCATGTGTGTCTGTCTATTTGCTTGCGTGTATCGGTATATTTGTGCTGATGTACTAGAATTTTGTGTGTGTGTGTGTGTGTGTGTGTGTGTGTGTGTGTGTGTGTGATGTCCCTGAATGTTCCCTAATTGACAACCATTATCAAATACCTTAGCCTCTTCAATACGATGACCATCTTTAGTATTCCATTCCCCGGACGATTTTACTCTGCCTGTGATATTTTAATTATTAGTTTATTATGCTGACAAGCAATGGGACCAGCAACACCACCACCAGTAATAACATCATCATCAGCCTACGTCAATACACGGGGGTGAAGAGGCATTAAATAACTTTCATGGACAAGGGACATTTGTACAGCGGCTGGCAACAACAGTAGTAGTGGGGGCCTACAAACAATAATATTTAAGCATCCACACACACACACCTACTTCATCTACCTTATCCTAGAGCAGAGCCTTCGTCAATCTGCAGCCCAATTCCCGAAGCTCAGTGGCAGAGTAAGACAATAACAGTAACACGGCTGCACATCCTTTTACTAGCACTTCTTCGTGGATAACACCCCATTTTAGCGTCAATCTCGTTACAGCTCAATGGCACACCAGGCCAACATTTCTACAGTACTTCTTCGTGACTTGCACCATTCTAGCTTTAATCTCTTGTTATAGCTCGGCATTCAAAGCAGGTGACAATTTTAGGTAGTTAAAGCGGATATAGTATGCCAATGATTCCTATGTTCACACGACATGGGTGTTGCTTAAGGACAAGGGTACGTGAAGCAAGTCTGGGTGTGGCAGGCAAGGATTATGCAGGGTAGAGTAAGGCACGATAAGGCAGGGTAGGGTTAGGTACAGTGAGGCAGGGTACGGTATGGTATGGTATGGTAGAGATGGTGCCAAGCAGTGCCATACTGACCAGATTACATTAACCTCTGACCTCCTGGGGCGCCACCACTAATATCTTCAATATGTCTGCTACTACCAACGTGTGTGTGTGTGTGTGTGTGTGTGTGTGTGTGTGTGTGTGTGTGTGTGCAGTACTTGTATATATATGTCTATGTTTACTGTACAGTATATGCATCAATGAGAATGTAGCGTTTTTGTATATACGTGATGTATAAAAAAACGTGCAGGGTGGTGTGTGTGTGTGTGTGTGTGTGTGTGCAGTACTTGTATATATATGTCTATGTTTACTGTACAGTATATGCATCAATGAGAATGTAGTGTGTTTGTATATACGTGATGTATAAAAAAACGTGCAAGGTGGTGTGTTTGTGTGTGTAAGTGTATGTATGTATGTGTGTGTGTGTGTGTGTGTGTGTGTGCGTGTGTGTGTGTGTGCGTGCGTGTGTGTGTGTGTGTGTGTGTGTGTGTGTGTGTGTGTGTGTGTGTGTGTGTGTGCGCGTGTGTGCGTATGTGTGTAAGCAGGAGCGTGAGTGAGATGGCAGGTGAGTGGGTGAATGAGTAATGAGTGAGGGTGGTGAGAGTGGGTCAGCTGGGAGGTGAGAGAGTGAGGATCATTACCTCTGAAGATGACCACCCCACTTTGACCAGACGGTGGAAGGGAGGGAAGGAGGGAAAAGAAAGGAGATGGAGGGAGGAAACAACAGGGACGGATGGAGGGATGGACGGGAGGAAGAGAGAAAAGAGTGAAGGAAAGATAAGCATATAACTGTAAGCGACAGGAAGGAAAAAAAGGGAGAAGGAGAGGAAGAGGAAGGAAGAAGGAAGAGTGAAGGAAGGATGAGTGAGAAAAGAAAGGAATGAAGGAAAAAAGAGGGAAAGCGTGCGTGTATTTAGCGTCTTTAGGAGGGGGAAGGGGAGGAAATTAGGTGGGGGAGGGTAGGGGAGGGGAGGCGAAAGGGGGGAGGAAACTATAATGGCAGGAGAGGGAGGTGGACTGAAGGACGGGAAAGATGTGCAAAAAAAAAGGGGGAGGGGAGAAAAATTAAGGACACGATGGAGGAGGAAGAGGAGGAGGAGATGGAAGAAGAGGCAGAGGAGGAGATGGAGGAGGACGAGGAGGAGAAAGAGCGGGAAGAGGGAGAGAGACAACCTAGGACAAGCGAGCAAGAAAAAGGAGAGGAAATGAGGAAGGTACTGTGGAGGTGAGACGAAATGAGCAATGGAAGAGGAAAGGACCAGGAAAGGAAGGCAGAGATGACGGTGGGTGAGGGAAGAGGAAGGGGAGGAAGGATAAGTGAGGGTGGAGAGAGAGGGGGGGAGAGGAGCGCGACAGATGGAGGAGTAATAACAGAGGGAGAAGAGAGAAAGATATTTTAGAGGAAGGATGAGAGATGAAAGGAAACAGATGAATATGAGTACGAGCAGCTATCGTACAAGATGACAGAAAAATTAGGAAAGAAAATAGCAGAAAAGAGAAAGACGAGCATTGGTGAGAAGAGGACAGGACAGGAGAGAGAGGACATGACAAAAGAGAACATGGTAAGAGAAAAGAGGAGAGGGAAGGAAAGAAAGGAGACGAGGAGACAAGCGGAAAAGAGAAAAATCAATGTAAAAAAAAAAAAAAAAAAACAGCAAAAGAGACGATTAAAAACACACAAATATTATATAAGAATAGGGGAGACAGAATTAGTAAGGCCACTGGTAAAGAACGAAAAATAAATACATAAATAAAAGCTGGGCGAAACAACATTTTTCCCTCGTCTATTTTTAAACAGGTTAAAATAATCACCCTGAAAATAACACATGGCAATAATAATAAAAATAGGTTAATAGGATTTATTCACGCGAATCTCTCTCTCCTGACCATCTGCCTCCCTCATTACCTGCCTCATTAACACCTTCACGGCCATATTCAGACCTGCCTTCCCCCTCTCCCAGCTTCCCTACCTCTCCTTACCTTCTTCCTACGTTCCTCCCTTCTTCCCTTCCGTCATTACCTTCCACTGTTTCCCCCTGTCCTCTCCTCCTTACCTTCCTCCCCCCTCAAATATTCTCTTCTTTGTTTCTGTTCTCCCACCTAACCTTTCCTTCATTTTCATCCCTCAGTTTTCTCCTCTCCCACATTTTTTCCCCTTCCTACTCTTCTCTTCCGTCCCTGCCTCCTGCAACCCTTATATTCCTCCTTGTCTCCCCTTTACGTTCTTTCTCTCCTCCCTCCGTACCTTCCCTCTCCCCCCCCCCTCCCTCCGTACCTCTCCGTTGCTGCTGCCCCTTCGCGACCCCTCCTCCTCAGCCTCTCTTCTCTCACGATTTTTCCTCCTCCTCTTTATTATTACTCCTTCCCTCCTTCAATCATTATTTTCGTCCTTCCTTCCCTACTTTTTTCCCTTTTGTTTCTCCCTCATCTCTTCCTTCCTCTCTACATCTTTCTTTCTCCTCTCCATCCTTTGTCCCCTCCCCCCACCACCGTCCCTCCCTCTCTCTCTCTCTCCTTCCAATCCAAAATGCACAAAAAACAAACAAGACCCAGCTAGCATGAAGACGCAAAGCAAACAATCAACAGACAGGCGCAGACAGGCACAGACAGGAGCAGAAAGATGTAGGTAGGTAGATGGTACATGAAGGGTTAGATACAGTTGAGACAGTACAAATGGTATGTAGACAGGTAGACTAACGAGCTAACAGTGGTAGACGAGTGAAAAGACGGGTAGACGAACAGTAGAAAGCCAGGTAAATCTACAAGGGCAGGAAGGTAGAAAGACGGACATGTACAGGTAAACAGACGGGGATAGGCAGGCAGAGACAAGGGTAGACAGGCAGATCGAGTAGACTGGCTAATACAGACAGGGGTACATAGACAAAAGTAAACAGGTAGCCAAATCAGACGGACGGAGGCAGACAGGCAGATCGGTAGCCAGGTATACAGACAGGGAATACAAGTGGAGAGACAGGGGTGGGGGGTATAGTGACAGGGTATAAAGACAGGGGTGGGCGGGCAGGTAGACATGTAAACAGACGGGGCAGACAGACAGACAAATGGGTTAGAAAGACGTGTAGAGATGTAAAGACAGGGGTAGACAGGAACATAGGCAAGGGGAGCAAGGTAGCCAGACATGGGTAGACAGGTAGACAGACAGGAACATAGGCAAGGGGAGCAAGGTAGCCAGACATGGGTAGACAGGTAGACAGACAGGGATAGATACAGGCCTTCAGACGGGTTGATAGACAGGGATGGGTCCACAAGAACTGACGGAATAGTGGAGAGACGAGGTAGATAGGGGGTGAGGACGGGTAGACAGACATGCGTAGACAGGTTGGCAATTTGGTGTAGAAGAACAGGGGTAGACAGGCTAGATAAGACAGGCAACAAAGACGGATTGCCAAACTGTTAGACAGAGAAGGGTGGAGAGAGGGACACACAGACCCCGGGAGACAAGTTCTGACAGAAAATGAGACTCGGAGATTAACAGTGAGGTTCTGTGTTTGCTTATTTGATTAATGATTACTTTCTCTCTCTCTCTCTCTCTCTCACACACACACACACACACACACACACACACACACACACACACACACACACACACAGCTATGATCATGAGGGGAAAACAGAGAAAAAAGAACAAGAGGTAAACAAATAATACAGGTCATTATACCCCACCTCACCTCACCATCCCACAAGGCTAACCAAACAGCTATCCTATCTGCCACAGGTAAGAATCTCACCTGTCCTACACCTAATTACTCGCACAGGTAGCTTAGGTGGAAGACACGGAGGAGGAAGGGTGTACTGAATGTGTAGATGGGTGAAGAAATAGGTAGGTGGGTAAGCGGCGAGGTGGTAAGTAGGTTCAGTAGGTAGTATGTGGCGGATATAAATACGTAGACAGGTGGGGTGGAAGATGTAAATAGAAGCTGGTAGATAGGTAGGTAAGTAGGTATGTGTGTATGTGTGCCTAGGTATGAGAAGTTAGGTAGGTAAGTGGGTACAAAATGAGTAGGTACATGTAACTGATAGGCGGGTAACGATGGTGGGTAAGTGGAAGAAGGTGAATAGGTAGCTGGAAGGAAAGTAAATAAAAGTGAAGGTGGAAGGTGCGTAGGGAGGTGGAAAGTGAGAAGATATGGAGGACAGATAAACATGAGGAGGAGATGGGGAGGTGGACAGGTGGATGGAGGGTAGGTGGACAGGAGGATGGAGGGTACGGTGATGAATGGAAGATGAGTGAGAGGTGGCTTAGGAGGGTGGAAAGTGGGTAGGTGGATGGTGCAGGTAGGTCAGAGCGAAGATATGCAGGTAGGTAAAATAATAACAAAAAAATAATAAGTATAAACACACGTTGATGAGACGGAGAGATAGTAAGTAACTACCACTAAAAAAGAATTAAAGATCCATATATCCTTAGACAATGATATTTTCTTTTATCGTAGATGAGGCCCGGCGGGAGAGGGGAAAGACCTCGAGTTCCCTCAGTTCCCCTCTGGATAGACAAGCTAGACACAAAGCAGACAGAAGGCCAGGCACAGGAAGACACGACCACAAACAACTTCAAATCACGGTAATGCGAGAGAGAGAGAGAGAGAGATTCTGTCTGATATTACGTGGTGGGTGAACGTCCTGACTTTAATTCGACTCACCCCCTCTAAGTGTGTGTGTGTGTGTGTGTGTGTGTGTGTGTGTGTGTACTCAGTGTTTTCTTTCACAGGTACGGGGTAAATAAGAAAAATTAATGAGCTATGCGAGTAACAAAAGAAACTTGAAGCAAACAAAGAAATGAAACGTGAGAGACAGGAAATAAAAGGAGTGGAAGAATAAGCTGTGAGTAATGTCCCTGGGAAGAACTGTAAATAAAAAATGAAATAAACGATAATAAAGTGTCTATATTAAAGAAGATGGAAGTTTAAGATGATTTTAAGATGATTTTATAAAGAAGCGATGATAACGAATGGTGGTGAAAGAATGAAAGGGAAAGTTATATTTAAAAAATATATACATAATGGAATAATGGAAGGATATGGATGTCTTGGAGAAACCCTGATAACTGAAGGAGAATGAAGTAAGAGGGAAATGGAATATTAAGTAGGGTTCATAAATAAGAAATGAAAAATTCTTAGGGCAAAGAGCAAATAAACTCTGAAAAGTAGGAATTATGAAACAGAAAATCATTACAAGAACAATGAAAGAAAATTTAACTGAAGGAAACACTCATACGGTAATTGAAAGAAAAAAACCTGAAGTGAACTGGGACGAAGGAACAGAAAAATGGAAATTTATTATAAAATACCATGCATGAAAGAGGGAAGTAAAAGATAACCAAAGGCGATGAGCAGAAGTCTTATTTCTTCTCATCTTCCCACCTCACCAGTTTCTCTTCATTCCCTCTTCCTTTCCATTGTTCCCCACGCCCCCCCTCTTAATTTCCTCCCCCTTATCACCCTACTACCTCTCCCTCCCACTTGTCTCCTTTTCCTTTCTTCCTAATTCACCCCTTCCACTTCACTCCCCCTTCTCTTTCACTGTTTTCTTTCTCCACTTCCCCTTCTTTCACTGTTTTCTTTCTCCACTTCCCCTCCTTTCTTTCCCCTTCCTCTCTTTCTCCCCATGTCTCCTCCCTATTACCAACACCCCACCCCCTGTCTTTCACTAAACCTTTCCCGTCCATTTCTTTCCCACCTGAAGTTACCCACCACCCACATCTTGCCGACACCCCCCTTCTCTTACACAATCTTTTCCGTCCCTTCTCTTTCTTCCATCTCCAATTACCCATTCCACACTATCGCCAAATCCTACAGATACCACCCATCTCCTCCTCCACCCCATTCCCACCTCCCTTCCTTTCCATTCTCCCTCACGCCATCCTCTCTCCAACCCCTTTCCTCTTACAAACACCCCCTCTCCTACACATTTCCTTTCACTATTTCATCCCTCCCTTTCCACCTACCACC
This sequence comes from Coenobita brevimanus, assembly GCF_032717465.1. Taxonomy (NCBI): domain Eukaryota; kingdom Metazoa; phylum Arthropoda; class Malacostraca; order Decapoda; family Coenobitidae; genus Coenobita; species Coenobita brevimanus. The sequence goes on along the minus strand of NC_137025.1, from coordinate 5,366,296 downwards.
ACTCACCCCACTCCATCTTTCTCCCTGGGACCTATTGCCTACTACTTCCTCACCCTCTTCCTTCTCCATCACCCCTTCCCCCTATTCCACCCCCACATCCCTTTCACTATCTTCTGTTGTCCCCTCTCCCTTCCTGCCCCTCCCCAACCATTTACCATTCCTCACCCCTCTCTCTCCCCCTCCGTATTACCAACACCTCCCCCCCATCCTCCCTCACCCCCACCCTCTATACACACTCCGCTTGCAACAGAATACACACAGTGGTCTATGTCAACATGCTGCATTGTCTTAACTGCAGGGGTGTGTAGTTTGGGTGTGGGGTTGGGTTGGGTTGTGGATGGGTGTGTGTAGTGGAGGGTTAGAGGTGTGTAGCCTGATGGGGGTGTAGTGTGTGTGTGGGGAGGTTATGAATGAGTGTATGTAGTGGAGGGTTAGGGGTGTAATGGGGTGTGTGTAGCCTAATGAGGGTGTAGTGTGTGTGTATATGTGTGTGTGTGTGTGTGTGTGTGTGTGTGTGTGTGTGTGTGTGTGTGTGTGTGTGTGTGTGAGAGAGAGAGAGAGAGAGAGAGAGAGAGAGAGAGAGAGAGAGAGAGAGAGAGAGAGAGAGACTTAAAAGCATGCAAATACTAAACTCGAGAAAAGATTTGAAGAGTAAGCAAAGATATGAAAAAGGGAAAATCAGAACAAGGAGAAAGAATAAATAACAGAAGAACAAGCGGTGGAAGGGAAGACAAAGGAACTCATGAGAACAAAGGAAGAACAAACAACTGTGCAAGTGATGAAAGGCATAACAGAAGCGAATACATTAGAACAAAGGAGAATAACAAACAAGAGAACAAGTGGTGAAGATTGAGAAAGACGTGAACTCATAAGAACAGATAAATAAACAGGACATGACTTAAGAACAAACAGGAAGACGTGATGAACAGTGAAAGAACAAAGATAAGAAGAAAAATGGATGAATGATAAGATGAAATAAGAACAACAGTCATGAAATTTAAGACAAATAAACAGAACAAGAAATAATGAAATACGAGATGAAAGGAAGAGGAAGAAAGAACATATAAGATAAAACTGAACAGGAACACAAAGAAACAAATTACAAGAGAACAAGAAGCGAACCCATTACCCCTTACCTGGCGAGACATACCTGCCTTAATGAGTTCTCCGCTCACCTGTGATTCTCTCTCTCCGTGTGTGTGTGTGTGTGTGTGTGTGTGTGTGTGTGTGTGTGTGTGTGTGTGTGTGTGTGTGATCTGAAAGAAAGCTATGTGTCTCCAAATTATTTCTTAATCTCCCTCCCTCTCTGATTTCCTGTCTGAAACCTATCTAATCCAAATTATTAGCTAATCTCCCTCTCCCTCTTCATGTTAAGGTAACCTATCTAATCCAAATCGTTAGCTACTTCTCTCTCTCTCTCTCTCTCTCTCTCATGCCTTCAAGGGGTAGTCAAGCCAAGTCAGCTGATCACCAGGTGGTCTTCGGAAAATTACTTTTAAAAAAACTTATATATATTGTTTTCTAATTATTGTTCTGGTAAAACATTCCTCCAGTATGAAAGAATGTGTGTGTGTGTGTGTGTGTGTGTGTGTGTGTGTGTGTGTGTGTGTGTGTGTGTGTGGAAATATATGACTACGTAACCAAGAACATTGTTTGCCTGAATGTATGGCCAAGACAAATAGAAATCAGCTGATATAAAGATGGATTGATAAACTAACTGCGCCAATGAATGGATGAAAGAATATAGTCGAAGGAACTGAAGCAGGGATGGACAATCATACAATACAATGAACTGACTGACAAAGACAGAGGGAACGAAGATGAAGACGAATACGACAGACGAGCAGGTAGACGGCGAGGTACGCTTATTCTTAAAACTTTGGATGATGGATGGATGGACGGACATATAATAAAAAGAAAATGATTTTAGAGATGAATAGTTATGGATTGATAGTGGAAGAAGGGATATAAAGATGCAGATGATCACACAGATGGTTTAAAAGAGGAACAGAAGGAGACACTAAGGCAAACGGGAGGATGAAAGGTCGGATAGACTGATGGACAGGAAGATGAATGAGTGGACGGATGGAGGAAAGAATAAACAGACAGACGGCTCTCACAGAAAGGCTGGAATCTGAAACAACTTTTGGTAAGCGCACATACCAACCTGCCAATCACCCTAAAACCCATGGCAAATTAAGAAATAACAGTCTGCCCTTAAGCCCTAAACACACACACACACACACACACACACACACACACACACAGCTTGAATTTGGCTCTGTTATCTTTGTTTCTTCTTTGGGGGAGCAATCTTGCGGGCTTCAGGATTTTGGTTCCTTCTTTAAAAAAGTCTACTACTAATACTACCACCATCCATGTGCCTCTCCTTCCCCATCCCCTTGCCTCCCCCTTCCCTCGTACAACCACCACCTCTTCACCCCTACCTCCACATCTACACTCTTACCCCCTCCCTTAAGGCAGTATTTGGAGAGTTATGAAAGTGGAGTACAAATGCGCTCGTGGTGGGTCCTTGATTTATTTTTGTACTCAGCCTGTTCTTACCCTTTCCCTAACTCATCCTTTATTCCCATATTTTTACACCCGCGCTCGCGAAGAGAGCTTGTGATGAACTCTGCAGAGATGGTGGTAGGGTATATTGTTCTTATTTAAATACTCTAGATCAATAAATACTTTCATCTAGCTATAACTACCTTTCTTTCAGCCCATTCAGGAGTGATGCTGCCATTCAATACCTTACTCTCTTCAGTACCTCATTCTCGCCAACGCTAAGGCAAGGACGGATAAAAATAATCAGGTAGAAATTATCCTTTTCTGATACGGAATCATGATATCACAGAAATGCTAAACTGGGCTACTGGTTGTGAAATGTATGCAGGCCTATACTAGCGAGTGGTGGGGTGTAAGGGTTTATGACTGGGGTGCGAAATGACGCTGCGAACACTTGATAAGGACGGCAGAGGGTTGGCGACAGGGAAAGGAAAGGAAAGGAAAGGAAAGGAAAGGAGAGGAGAGGGCTGAGGGAAGAAGGGGTTGATAAGGATTGATGAGTGTTACCAAAACGTCTGAAGTACACTGAAACTATGACTGAGCTGAAAAACTTATGGGAGGCTAAGAATGTGTGATGATGGCTGGTAAAGGCTGGAGTATAAGGACTAAGACGGGCTACTAGGGGCTGAAAGATTGATAAGGGAAGGGCATGAGACCTAAGACAAACAAGTCCCTGAGAGACTATAATTCCATGTCGTTCCAACCAGCAAACCTATCTGTTAAAGTAAAGGAGATATAACGGACTTAAATTTTCAAAAGTAGAAAATTGGTCATTAGTCGGCCATTTTGGATTTTTTCACGATTTCAAAAAGACGGGCATCAGCCAGTATGGCCCTGCAATCATACAAAATACGAGAAAATTCCAAAAATGATTTCTGATATACAGCGTGGAACGGACATACGGACTAACGGACGTACGGACATGACCTAACTTAAGATTTCACTTCGTGAGAAACGAAGTGGAATAACTAGTAATGGCGGAAAAATAGTAGTAAGGACAGATACAGTAATAAGGGCAAAGAAATAGAAATAAGGGCAGAGAACTAGTTGTATGGACTGAGATACAGTAATAAGGCCAGAGAAATAATAGTAAGGGCAGAGAAATAGTATTAAGGGCAAAGAAATAGTGGTAAGGGCTGAGAAATCGTAGTGAGGACTGAGAACGATAGTAAAGAATGAGGAGAGGTAAGGTCAAAGGGCTGGTAAGGGCTAAAGCAGACCATGCCACCACCAGCCCAGCCCTGCCCTGCCCTGCCTCACTGACCGTCTGTGTTTAATTACTGAGCGCTGATTAGGTCGGGCGGGGGGCAAGGGAGAGGGCTAGGGGAGGGAGGGCGTGGGGGAAAGGTCGATGTGAGGAGAGAGAGGGAGGGCGTGGGGGAAAGGTCGATGTGAGGGGAGAGAGAGAGGGCTATGAGGGGAAGGGTGAAGGGGAGACGGAGAGGAGAGGGAAGGGAAGGGAAGGGAAGGGAAGGAGGGAAGCGAGAAGGAAGAAGGGTGAGGAGAAGGGAGGTGTGAGGCAGAGGGAGGGAGGAGTAGAGGGAAATATGAGGGACAGAGGGAGAGTGAGGGGCTATGAGGGGGACTGGGGATACGGGGTGGGGGGGGAGTTGACATGGGGGTTGGGAGAGGAGGGAGAGAGGGGACGGTCTGGGGAGGGGATTTGAGGGTCACAGGAGGGAAGTATAATTTAGGTGGAGGGGAAGTGATTGAAGGGGAGAGGAGGTAAGAGCAGAGAAAAGAAGAAATTGAGGAGAGAGGAGGGGAAAGGGACAGGAAAAAAGGGAAATGATAAGAGATGGGAAAGTGACGAGAAAGAAGAGGAAAGTGACGAGAGGAAGGGAAAGTGAGAGGGGGACCAGTTTCCCACACTGCCATTCTCTCCCCCGCTCCCTCCCTTCTCCTTTCCTCCCCTCCCCCTTTCCAGATGCCCCCTTTCTACCCTCCTCGTCTCTTCCCTTTCCCTCCCCCCACCCCCCACTAAGAAAAGGTCCAGCATCCAGATGGTGTTAGTCATTTTATCCTCTCACCCCTCTCTCCTCCAGCACTCACCTCCCACTCATCACGCGACTTATCCTTATTATTTTACTCACATTTCGTCTACCCTCACACCCCTCATCTCCAGCACTCACCTCCCGCTCATTACACGACTTGTCCTCATATCTTTACTCACGTCTAGTCTATCATTCTAGCACATCACCCATATCATCGTCAACCCCCTCTTTACGAGCGCATTTTTGTTACCGATAGACGATTTTATAAGCGCGGGGGACAACTTTTCATTAACCCCTTCAATATTTATATATATATATATATATATATATATATATATATATATATATATATATACATTCAAGTTACATGACGCCTTTATTCACCTAGGTCCAATCTCCACCACACTTTCTTTACCTGAACTTGGCCCAGATTTTCATCCTTTCCGGCTTATTTCGCGTTCTTCAGTGGCAGAAAAAGAATTCTACAGCTCTACATCCTTTCCAAACCACTTCTTCGTGTCTAGCATCGTATTCTAGTGCCATCTACTGTTGTCGCTCAGCAACGAAGATGGAGAAATGGCGGTTTTAGGCCGGGTTAGCATAAAACGAGAATAACCTACAACGCGGTGATCATCAACCTCTCCAACGTTTACATCTATTTAGTCCTCCTGAGGCGATTTTATTCAGTTCAGGAAGGCCTTTGGAAGTGTGAGGGTTAAGCCAGGCGTATCTTGCTCATCACCACTATCATTAATATCGTGAGAGAGGGTCTATTATTATTCCAGCTTCCCTGCCCCTATCACCGACTTACATCACCTACCACCACCATCTCTAATCCTTCATATCCACTGCCAACTTCACCATCCCCACCTCTACAGTTCATTCATTTTAACTTGGTGGAGGTTTCTGTCCTTTTGCAGGCTACTTCCCATGGTTTAATGACAATACATTACCAAGCCCTGCGGCCATTCCAACACTTCTTCGTGATCAGCACCACATACTAGTGTTAAGCTTAGCAGTCAAGACTGAGAGATGATAATTTGCGCCTAGTTAAACTGAGCAGTATGAATCTCACAAACTTCTACTGCTGTCACCCACTACCACTACCACCAGTTATCTCTTATCTCTCCCCTACTATAACCATCCCTATCACCACAACTACCACTATCACCAAAACAAAAGCTACCACCATCTTTATTTTATCACTAACACCACCATCACACACTATCAAAATCCACACCACCACCATTTATAACGCGCACACTCATACATACCACCATCCCCACCACAACCTCCATCTCTAAACCTACCACCAAACACCACCACAACCTCCACAGTCCACCCCTACCACCAACACCACCACAACTACCACCATCCATCACAAGGGTAGTCAGAGATAGCCGCTGGGGTGGGTAGGTAGGCTTCAGACAATCAATTACAGCCTAATGACTTGATCACCTGTTTCGTGCGCTCCATCCCTCCTCCTGCTACCATCCTACCATTACCATACCATCTTATCTACTATACAACCATTCTTACCTATCTACCATTACCATACCATCTTATCTACTATACAACCATTCTTCCCTATCTACCATTACCATACCATCTTATCTACTGTACTACCATTCTTTTGTTTCTCTTACCATTTTAGTAATCACATCCCTCCCTCTTTCGTGTACTCCCTTCCCTGCTCCTGCTACCATCCCATCATTACCATACCACACTACCATCCTTGTTTCTTTTCCATGATACCCTTTCACCTTCCTGTAGTGCGCTCCGTCCCTCCCGTTGCTGCCATCCTAGCATACTGTACCATCCCACCATTCCCATGACATCCAATCCACCATACCATTCTAGCAATTCAATTCTCTCCTGACAGACTGACATTCTCTTCATCTTCCCTCCTCTCCTGTTCCGTGTGATAATATGGAAGCACATGGAAGGACATACTACCAGCACCCACGTAAAATAGCCTCCACGGTATTTTGATCCCTAGATTTGGTGCACAAGCAGGTCACGAGACGAACATATCAAGTCATCGTGGCTCCAATAGAAAAAAAATAAAATCGTCCCGTCATATTCGATAGGTAGATTTGTGGTCTTTAAATCTATCTTTGTTTCAGGACGGCAAAGTGAACCGTCTGTCACAACGTTTCTGTCTTCTCCATCTGAGTTTTATTGTCATTTCCTGTACATCATAATCATTGTTTTCGCAGTCTAATATCCCTCTTTTAATTTCTCCCTCTTTTACCCTTTCCAATCATATGTATTTTCTTCTTTCTTTCTCACCTCGCCCTCCTCCTCCTCTCTCTTTCCTTCTTTTCAATCCTCCGTATTTTCATTCTCTTCATCCTCCTCCCCTGTCTCACCTCCTCCTATTCCCCGCCCACAGTAAATGCTTCACCCCGCCTACCGCCCACAGCTGACAAAGTACCGCTCAGATGGATAGCCGTGTGGGGATTGCTAAGGGTGCCAGGAATATAGGGGGGTGGGGGGAGGGGACTATCCTGGCGTGAGGTGGTGTTGATGTGGATGTGCCTGAGAGGCGTGGGTGTAAGTGTAGAGGTGAGGAACAGGAGAGAGTGTGTGAGGGATGATAAGTGAGAGTTTGGGAGTTGGTCTTAGGGGTTAAGTGAGGGAGTGGGTTTTGGGATGAGTGTGTGGGTATGGGTATGTCAGTGTCAGTGAGAGTGAGATTGTAAGTGCGAGTGTGTGAGGCTAGGGTGTGGCCGGCAGGAATGCAGGGAGGTGGGACCAGGGGTTATAGTGAAGGGTGCGGCGTGTACAGTACGTGAAGTGTCTATGGTTGAAGCGCAAAAGTAAAAGAAAGAGCACGGAATTTAAGAGGGACCACTTAATAATACGAAAATAAAAAAAATAAAAATATCCAACTTTAAACACCACTAACACTGCCTTATTAAAAAAAAAAAAAAAAAAAGTATGAAATAGATCAAAACCCCAGCGCGATCAAGTCGATAGGTCAAAATTTAATGTATAGGTACAAAAACCTGGGTGGAGTTCTAGTAGGCTTAGCCTTATTCTTCGGTTAAATCGATATTTTCGACAGTTTTTCTCCTTTTTACTCAGGAAGTTTCTCTCGAGCCGAATGAATCTGACTCAAGTCGGTATAAATCACAGAATTCGCAATTAGCAGCCTGAGTTTCATATGTTTATGTTTGTTATTGAAGCACTGTTAGTGGCAGCAGTGTTGATGTAGTAACCCAAGGCTCATCTCAACCTGAACCCTGTGGACAGTATGAAAAAGCTGGCCTATTTCTGCAGCCCACCATCCTTCTTTTGGAGGATAGGGAGAAGGCTGAGGGACGTTTGTACAACCAGGCAGCTACTGCCTAGTCATAAGGGTGCCACCACGTGAAGGCATCTCGTTCAAGCACACAAATTACGTAAAAAGGTATAACATACATCTGAGCACCAGGGAGGAACATGCAAAATAAATCACCATAGGGAAGATGCTAAGGAGCCACCAAAGACCACGGGAATATGACCATAGTCCAGATAGATAAGTCCATCGGTCAAGTCAGATCGGCGGCGATAGATAATGATGGTTGCCGATAGATTTATGAGGTAATTGGAATAATGATAGGGAGCCTAAGGCGAGGAGGGAAGGAAGAGAGAGAGAGAGAGAGAGAGAGAGAGAGAGAGAGAGAGAGAGAGAGAGAGAGAGAGATTCAAGCCTTCGAAATGCGAAATAATAATTATCAAGGTAGACGAGGCTAATATCAATCCTATTAATATCCCGTCTAATATAGTTTAACCAGTTTTGTATTTTCAACGTATAATTTATTGCTACCAGTTCAGCAGTATATTCAGCTTAATTATATTTCTCCCATTATTATTATTATTATTATTATTATTATTCCACAATGACATAACGCTCCTACTTTACCAACCTGCCTTAACTACCCATTATTATTATTATTATTATTCAGCAATGACATAACACCCCCACCTTGACCACCCCCTCCTTAACTAACCCCCTATCACCATTACCCGCATCAGCACCAGCATCACCCTCCTTAGCACAACCCGTAATTAAACAGCACTAATGGCCACCCTGCGAGAGGCGTAGCATATGTTCCCCTCTCCAGTCCCTTCCTCACCCCTACGACAGATGCACGCCGCTGGGAACACTTGGGGCAGGTGGGGAGGTGTGGGGCATACGTGGAGAAATGGGGTAAAAACGCAAGGAAAGAATCTGTTGAATGAGTTACGACTGAGGAGTGGAGAGGAGGGTAAAGAAGACGGTGTAAAGAGAAGAGGTGGAGGGAAGAGGGAGGACAAGGAGTTTGAAAAGAATGGAGGAAAAAAAAATACAGAAGGGGGAGAAAAGAAGAGGAAGGGCGAGGAGAAGGAGAGTTGAAAGGAAAGGAGGGGAAAAAAGGAGGGAGGAGAGAAAGGGAACATAGTTTGGGAAGAAGAAAGCACAGAGGAAGAAAGGGAGGAAGGAAGGGGAGGATAGGGACGAAAGAGGGGAGAAAAGCCCATGTTCCCCTATCCAGCGCCTTCTTCACCCCCATGACAGATGCACGCCGCTGGGAACACGTGGGGTAGTGTGGGAGTGGGGAAGGGGTGGTGGGGAGATATGGGGTAAAAACACAAGAAAAGACTTTGCTAAATGGATAGGTATGTGATGGTTATGAAAGGCAGAGGGGAAAAATGGGATGAAGAGAAGGAGGAAGGAGGGGAAAAAGGGAAGAAGGAGGGGTGAAAAAGAAGGAAGGAGGGGTGAAAAAGAAGGAAGGAGGGGTGAAAAAGAAGGAAAGAGGGGGAAAAAGGGAGGAAGAAGGGTGGAAAAAGGGAGGAAGGAAGGGAGAAAAGGAGGAAGTGGAGAAAAGGAGGAAGGAGGGGAAAAAAGGAGGAAGGAAGGGAGGAGGAGGAAGGATGGTAAGATAAGGAGAGGGATGATACGAACGGGGAAACAGGAGAGGGGAAAGGAAGGGAGGAGGAGGAGGGAAAGGGTGGAAGGATGGGGAGGGAGGAGAAGGAGGGGGAAAGACTGTGATCCCCCTTCCTCTCCCATTCTCATCCCTACAACAGATGCACGCCACTGGGAACACTTGGGGCAGGAGTGGATGTAGGACTTGTGGAAAAATGGTTAAAAATGCAAGGAATGAGTCTGTTGAATGGATGGGTATGGAGGGGTTATTTTTGATGGAGGTGGGGAGGTAAGGAGAAGCGATGGAGTGTGGGGAGGGGAATGGCGAGGGGAAAGAAGAAGAGGGTGGAGAGAGAGGATAAGGAGACGAGGGAGAATAATGAGAAGGAAACTGATTAGGAGCATGAATATACAGAAAGGGAAATAAGGGGGGAAGGGGTTGCAAGGGAGATTGAAAGAAGGGGAAAAACGGAATATGGTCTACCAGGAAAGGAAGGGAGAAGGGAAGCATGGTAAAAAGGGAGTACAGGAGAAAGAGAGAGTAAAAAAATGGGAAGGAAGTGGTGGAAGGGGAAGTAGGAGAGAAAGAAGGTGAAGGAGAGGAGGAAGGGGGAGGATAGGAGGAACGGGGAGGATAGGGAAGAAAGAGGGAAGAAGAGAATATGTTCCCCTATCCACCGCCCTCACCCCATGACAGATGCACGCCGCTGGGAACACTTGGGGCTGGGGTGGATGGGGGACAGGTGGGGAAATGGGGTAAAAACGCAAGGAAAGAATGTGCTGAATGGAGGAGGAGGACGACGACGACGAGGAGGTGAAAGGAGGAGGAGAATGGAGGGGAGAGAGAGAATCAGGCCTACAAAGCCAATAAAAAATAATTAACCATATTAATAAGAAAGATACTCAACTGAAAAAGGGGGCAGCCCACAGAAGGATGAGTAATATTTCTCTTCACTTTATCGCGGTCATTATCACCCTAATTGCCTGTGGAGTAATTATAGACCTTATCTTTAATATACGTGTGTCACCTGTTCTCTCTCTCTCTCTCTCTCTCATGGAAGTTACGTCACGCATTTTTACTAGGCTATAATTCCTACCCTTTGACCTCTTACTGAAAAGTGAAAAAAAAAAGAGTCTAATTCTAATAATGAACGTTTTATCGAATTTAAGTCTTATTCTACATTTAACCCCTTCAGTACGATGAACTCCATATTCATTCTCTATAACATCAGACGATTTTATTCAGCCTTGGAGACCCCTCGTGAGTGAGAGAGAGAGAGAGAGAGAGAGAGAGAGAGAAACTATCTCCCTTAATCCCTTTAATACCATGGCTATACTCTTTTCACCTTAACTTGGCCCAGAATTTCGTCCTTTTGCATCTTATTTCACGTTGCTCTGTGGCTGACGACTCTTCGGCTATACATCCTTTTCACAACACTTCTTCCTGACTAGCATCGCATTCTGGTGCTTATCTCCTGTTAAAACTAAGCCTTCAACACGGGAAGACGGCAATTTTTGATGAGAGAGAGAGAAAGGGAGAGAGAGATTCCTGGTAACGTGCGGCCTTTCATTTAATTCAGCACAGGAAGAACACTCGTACTGAAGAGGTTAATGACGTATCAGGAGTTTGTGCCATATGCATTCTACCAAAATTACAACTACCATTTCCATATTACCTCTATTACAACAACCATCACTACCACCATTACAACAACCATCACTCCTGCTCCCACCATCTGAACCACCACTACATTGATCTTTACCACAAATACCAATACCACAACAACTACCACAACTTTTAATCCCTACCACAATTACCATCGCAGCTACCGTACTAACCACCATTAGCATCATTATCTTCACGGTCATTACAGTCACCATCTGTCTCTTCCACCCTTCCCCAGTCACCACCACCACCACCACCACCACCAGTCACTGCTATCATGACTACCACAATCAACATTATCATAAGCACAATCCCCACAAACAACCACCATCACCATCCCTGTCAAAACAATCACCACATAAACTACCAATACAATCACCACATCAACCACCACCACCTCAACTACAGACATTAACTCCCAAACCCATGTTAACCACCACCTCCACCTTAACAACTATCACCCCTACCACAACAACCACACCAGCTATGCCTACCACCAAATTAACCCCACAACCCCTACCACCACAATCACAAAACCTCGCCACCGCCAGCACCATAACTACCATAATCACGTTGATGCAAAAAGCTTTTCATTTCAGGTGATGCTGTAATAATGATAGTCACCTCTGCCCTCACATTCTCTCTCTCTGTCAACCATGACTGTGCAAGAGAAGGGAAGGAAGAAAGTAGGCTTCTCTTCCTGTCTTCTTTTCCTCCTCTCCACTCAGTTTTGCGTTATTACATCTAAGATTGTGCTTTCGGCTTAAGTATGAACGCAATATTTACCTACTGTACCTACCTATCTATCTATTTACGTACATACCGATATATAATGATGAAATACAGAATGTTAAAAAAATAAATAAATAAATAATCAATCCACAATCGAGAGTAAAATATCGAAAAAAAAAAAAAAAAAAAAAAAAAAAAAAAAAAAAAAAAAAAACATTGTATGGAGGTAACGAAAAGAACGAAAATAAAAATAATTAATTAAAAAACACAATGGATGCAAATTATAAGCAAGAATGAACACATGGAAATAAAATGATTATCGAATCAAGCAAGGAAATTATGAACGCAAATACGAAAAGCATCTTGAACTAGTGGAGATAATGGTGATATGAGACAATGGTAGTGGTAGGTTACTAATGATACAGCTAGTAATAGTGGAAGATGGTTAGTGGTGGAGATAGTCGTAGTGGAGATGAACAGTGGTAGTGATGGAATTAAAAGGTGATAAGAGACAGTGGTAGTGGTAAGTTAGTAATGATACCGGTACAACTAGTAATAGTGGGTGATGGTTAGTGGTGGAGGAATTCGTAGTGGAGATGAACAGTGGTAGTGATGGAAATGGCTGCAGCGTACAAGAGCGGAAATGACCCATGGGGGCAAGTGAGCGGATGGATGGTCACTGATTGGTCAACGCAGGTAAGGTCAAGCGTCGTCCTGTGCAAACTGTCTCGCATTTGAGGGGGAAGCGATGATATTAAACTTTTTCACTTTAACTTGGTCTAAAATTCCTGCCTGTCCATCATGAATGCTAAGTTGTAACAATAGAGTAACACTAGAATATGGTGCTAGTCATGAAGAAGTGCTACGCAAACGATCGTGAACTGTAGCTGTCTGTCTGCCACTTACGTGTAATAATCTGAAAAATGACGAAATATAAGTGAAACAAGTTTGGTATGGGAAGCGAAAGGCTCTGAAAATGTGATTACTTTAGGGGAAAGGATGGATGAGGGAACGGGGTGACATTTAACGCTGAAAGCCTCAATCTTACGACAATTTCTTATTCTGTTCTTGACGACAATTTCTTATTCTGTTCTTGCAAGTCTACCCCCAAAGATCATGTTAAATTCTGGAGGGTCTTGTTTTGGCTGGGGGAGATTAGACTTCATTAACTGTTCATTACGGGAAATCTTTCGTTCCACCTATAAAATCTTAATTGAAAGCCAGAATAAAGGGGAAAAAATGTGTTACTTCATCCTTGGGTATATAGGAACACCAACAAATAAATACAGTTATAAGCACACCTAATCTGTGCCACGTTCCCTACGTCTATTCTCATCCTTCACCGTTCCCATGCCTCCTCTCCCCCTCCCCCTCCCTCATACGGCACAACACCTTTCTCACCTCGCACCGCTGCACCTCTTACGGTGCGTCGACTCGAAAAAGGTGTACCGTTTGTGATTAGTGGCGGTGACTGTGGTAGAGACGAAGTTGGTGAAAATTGTTGTGGTGGTGGTGAAAAACGTACTGAATGTTGATGTGATCACAGTTGTGGCTGTACAAGTTTTTCATTGTGGTTGTGGTTGCTATACTGGTGTACGTTGTGGTTAAAGTGGTGCTAGCTGTAGGTGTGGTGGTGGGATATGCGGTTGTGGAGATAGTTATGGTGGCAGTAGTAGAGATAGTTGCTATGAATGCGGCTGTAGCTAAGAATGCGTCAAGAAAGTTCCAGTCCTCAACCCACCTGCCTGCTAAGGAAAGCTAAAGGCAGCAAATGAAAGCTAAGGTACACAATACCAGGTGTGTATGACAAAGAAATCTGTCACACGCCAAATGAGTGTTAAATGAGTTAAATGACAGGACTACAAACGATACATCACCCATCTGCTAAAGAGAAAGCTACAACATTTACAATAAGAAACCATAAACAATCTCT
>NC_137025.1:5317500-5347500 GCF_032717465.1 Coenobita brevimanus | reverse complement strand
ACATAAATACATAAAGATGATTTTATTATTGCAACTAAATACCGACCTTTCATTCATATCTAAGGTAAACTGGACATTATAGTTACCAAATAATGTTCAAACATCTCTACAACAAATAAAGTTAAATCCGACCTTATGAACCTCGCACCCAAGGCTCATATTCCTTTACCATACGATTCCCAGCACAACAACCCAAAGTAAACTCGGTCTTATGACAGTCTACATACGGGTCATACGGTCTTCAAGAAGCCGGTATGCGTATATTTATTGTGCTGGTCACCGAGCAGGCGTCACAGGGTCTTACGCATGTCCGTGGTGTGATGTATGATTGTGTGTGTGTATGATCTCGTGTTTGTGCGTGAGGCGTGGTATGCAGAACGGTAAGAGGGTATGCGTTATTGTATGCTTGTGAGTTTTGAGGGCTTACGTTTCTATGTTATGCTCTCTCTCTCTCTCTCTCTCTCCGCAGTAGCAGTGTAGTTTAGTTCTCTTGACATGGTATTGCACTGGCCATTATTTGGCCTCCCCGTTACGGCAAGCATGAAGTACGTACAACACACACACACTCGTACAAACACACCCACCCACCCACACGCGCGCGCGCGCGAGCAGCAATGTGTGTGTGTGTGTGTGTGTGTGTGTGTGTGTGCGTGTGAGAGAGAGAGAGAGAGAGAGAGAGAGAATTTTCATCCACACAAATGCAATTTTTAAACTATATTTTCATTGGCAGAACTTTTATCCCACTTCCTACGACCTCCAGGCTTCCAAACTCTTGGCGAAAACAAGCCAAGTTGACAGAGGAATGAGAGCACACAACGATCAAGAACAAGATGGAAGGTCAAGGTGAGAGCACATGAGGGAAGGCGGCATGGATCAGCGGAACAGGTGGAGATGAACTGTGCATCCCCAAGGTGAAGGTGGCATCGCAAAGTTGTGTGGAGGGAAAGGGTGGAAAAGTGATGAGAGGGGGAAATGAGAAGTAAGGGAGGTGAGACAGGGAGAGAGGGAGTTGAGACGGGGTAGATAAGAGGGAAGGGGTGCTGTAGACAAGGCACTTCACACTAGGTTCATACTAGGTTAATTATTCTCTCCCTCCCTCCCTCCCTACACACACACACACTGCTGTCCCCATCATTCCTACCATCTCCTATGTCTATCTCTGTCACACTCCCTCCCTGTCTCCGTTTAACACTCCCTCCCTCCGTCTGTCCTCTCTCTCTCTACACCCACCTTTCATTCTCTCTCCTTCCCTTTGTCCACCTCTCACTGTTCTTTTGTCGCCCTGTGTTCCTCTCTACTTCTCCCTGTCTGTCAATCACTACCGTCTGCATCGGCATCCGTCTATTTCCGGCCTCTGCTCACAGTTTACGAAAATCCACACTAAATTACGGCAGATGAGCAATAACACACCTCACCCCACTCATCTTACGCCTCATTAACTCCCTCTGCCCTAGGACGATTTTTTTTCACTATCTCTGCTACTCCCCAGACGATTTTATTCAATTCTAGACAAACCTGTACTAGGGAGTGGGTTAGACTCAATCTCAACTTCTCTCCCTATGAAAGGTCTCCCCAAAGGAAAATTATGTTGACAGGTGATGGGAATACTAAGGTGATCAAGCTCTCTGTCACAAGGAGTTAATGTGAGGCTCATCATCTCTTCTGGCCCTAAATGAAAGCACTTTACCTTCTAATTTACATCATAACCTCACGACACCACCAGCCTCTCGACTCACCTACAGTTCTTTCCCTTTAACTTGGCTGTGATTTTCGTCCTTTTGCAGCTTATTCACGTGGTTCAACTGCAGGAAAAAAAAAAAAAAAAAAATGCTACGGCTCTACACCTTTTCCACTGCGCTTGTTCGTGACGTGACCATTTTTAGGCAACATATTCTAATGTTAGGCTCGTACTGTCGTGAGGTAAGGATGCTCCCTAACACTTCTTCCTTAGCGATTTATTTCTATATATGGCTGGTATATTATCCTTTTGTAGTACGTTATTTATGTACAGTATGGAGATTATTATATTTATGTAACACACAGAAGGACAGTGATGGTGTAAAAGACAAACTACATCGCTTAGGAAATGGTGTTAGGGAGCTTCCTTAACGGACGAGAATACGACCTGTCTATTGTTACAGCTCGGCATCATGATAAAGCCAGTATAACATGCTACACCTCTCCTTAATACTCTTTCGTTCTGAAATTAACCATACCTTTGCCACATTCTACAACACACACACACACACTTCATATACTCCTTTCTGTCACCACAACACCCTCCTCATATTCTCCCCCTCTCGAGTATCTCATAAAATTGCTCATATACTCTTCCTCATATTGTTACCCTCCATAAAACCTACTTCACACGAGCTCTCTCTTTCTCTCTCTCTCTCTCTCAATAAACTCCAAACACTCCAACTCTTAACCCTTCTTCCCCAGCCCCAATCTTCATTCCCAGACACCAACCCTAGCTTTCAGTTCCAAACTTCCCCTACCAAACCGGGGCTTCTAATTTAAGTTCGAGCCAGCGGACGCATCATCATCATCATCAACCCGATCTCTTTTTTCCCACCAAAGGAAAGGGTGAGGTGGAAAAACGAAAAAAATGGCAGGGAGAATTAGTACACAGCATGCCCGGTGAAATGGGCAAAATAAATCACTAAGAGGTGTTACGAAGCCTCCTGGAACACCTAAAATATGGGCCTAAATCTCTATCGGACAAACACTTCCCTTCCAACAGAACAC
The DNA here is from genome assembly GCF_032717465.1 of Coenobita brevimanus. NCBI lineage: Eukaryota > Metazoa > Arthropoda > Malacostraca > Decapoda > Coenobitidae > Coenobita > Coenobita brevimanus. Next base: position 5,344,752 of record NC_137025.1, on the reverse strand, counting down.
CCTGCCACGTGCGCTTAGTAATGGGTGGGGGCGGGTCACTTCTCCACCTACATAAAGAGGTGCCCTTCGGCCCTACGGATCACTTGCTCTTGAGGACCCAGTATAAAACCCGGCTCTGACCATGAATAGTACTGCACAGCTGGCCACTCATGTCAGGCGTGAGCATGCCGGCATTAGCCCACAACCTTCCCGCTTTTACAACTCACTATCAACCTTCTATCCTTCCCCAGCACTCAGTACTTCCCTCCCCGACACCCTATCCCTAATTTTCCTTCATCAACCCCAACATACAGTCCAATTTCCCTTCACTCCCTAACCCTTAAACTTGCCCATCCAACCCCTAACACCTCCCCACTTCCTAACCTTCCCTCCCCTACACATCATCACCTACTCCTGATTTTTCCTCAACTCCACCGTCCCCTCTCTAATCCCCAACCCTTCCTTCCATAATCCCTATTCTTGCCACCCTGACTCCAGAGCTCGATATTAACCCTCCCCCAACACACAACCCCATCCTTCCCTCCCCAACCCCAAAACTCAGTCCCAATCTTCCTCATACCCCAACCTTCCCTAACAACCCTACCATTCCCTTATACCTAAATTTCCCTCCCAGCACCACCACCCAACTCCAACCCTCCCTCCTAAATTCTAAGTCCCCAACCTTCCCTCCTCAATCCTCAACACCTATTCCCAACTCATCCTCCCCAACCCCTGCCATTTCCACAACTTTCCCTCCCCAATCCAAAACAACCAATCCCATCCTGTCCTCGCTAATCGTCACATACAATTTTCCCACCCTTTCTTCCTCAATCCTCAGCATCCAATCCCTTCCTCTCTAACTCCAATCCACCATTTTCTCACCCTTTTTGTCAATACTCAGTCCTCATATCAATCTTCCCTCACCCCATCCACCACTTCCCTAACCTTCTCCCCAATCCTCAAAACACAATCCCTCATCCATCCTCCGAAATCCCCACCAGTCAATAATTTTCTTACCTGTGGTGGTTGAGTACTGGCCCCACCGCCCGCGTTACCTGTGGGGGGAGAGATATGCAAATGAGTTGGCTCATTATGCACAGGTAGGTTTGCACACCTGGCCCCACACGGAAGCTACCTGTGAGCCTCATCACCAAAGATTAAATTAAAATATATCGGGCTGCATTACAGTGGAAAAAATATATTTAGGTTTTAGTTGACGATGAGTATGCTGAATTGAGAATTAATTTACCATTTTTCATTCACAATAATTGTTAGACACTACACCAATGTTCTCAAAACCTCTAGGGACTTTAACCTACTGTACAGTGTACCGTACTTCAGTTTCAGTTCATGAGATCAAGCAGAGAACAGAACTGGAGTGGATGGCTTTTGATAAACAGTAATCTCATGGAATAAACTGTTACCATTACTAATAAATAAATAAATAAATAAAATATAAATAAACATATCGGTGTGTTAATCAGTGCTTCCTTCTTGTCTAAACATACTAGTAACTCTTAAACCCTTCAATCCGATGACTTCTTAATATAGTTTTTTTTTCTTCCTCCAGACTATTTCATTTGGATTCAGAGAAACTTTTCTGTGATGAAGGGTTAACAGCCTCCATTAACCTCTCCACAACCAGGTGTTTTTCTATCAGCGAAATAAAATCGTCTGGAGGTGGCAAAAATAAATAAGCTTCATCAAAAGAAAGAAAAAGACTGCTACATAAACCATGGAGGAATGCGAAAAGAACGGACTAAATTAAGATACTAAGCCATTCAGGAGCGATGCCACACTTTACCAATATATTCAAGATAACGCCAGACGATTTTACTCGGCTTAAGGAGAGTCTACTCCTCAAAGGGCTGAAGTGCAAAACTGTCCTGGGCAGATGAGTAATGGACAACCAGGGTATCACAACAGCATCCTACAAGCGAAGTGAGGACGTGAGAGAACACGATGAAGAAAAGAACTACAGTACAAAATATACCGGGATAGGACGAAAACATAATAAATACACAAAAGTGAGAGACATGTCCCCCTGCTGCTGCTGATTCGAAAGCTAGTCTGAGATCTAGGCTATACGTGTGTGACCAAAACACTCTTTCTATAACGGTAGTAAATATTTGCCAACTGATAATTCTTTCATCAATCTAAACAAAGAAGCATACACTAAACCAAACATACTCGTACATCGCAATACATACTACAGCGAAGTACCATCGAAACGTAACAAGGTTTGTATCAAGCGGCAGGGGGAAACTGAGAACAAGACAGATAAAATTCTAAGATAATCTGGGTTTTCAAAGGAGCATGTTTACAGCCTAAGGGTCAGAAGGGAGAAAGCTTGTCAATGTCTTCCTCCTGCAGTGTACAGTCTCTTGAAGTTGTTGTTGGTGGTGGTGGTCTCATTATGGCTACGTCTCTCCTACTGCTGTTTTACTATAATCTTCAACAAATTCGCAACACTACTCACGTCAGCACTACCCCGCCTTAAGATATCATCCCATTCCATCCGCTGTTCCGCATCCTAAACATACAATCACACTGCCTGGCGTTACAGCACCCACCATCACCCTCATGATCCCACACCACCACTCACTCTTTTTTTCCCACACTCTTCCCACAACTATACCATCACACCACCCCACACTAGCCTATCATTACACAACCGTACATCATCCCACACATTACATCACCCTCACACTTATCACACCTCACCCTACACCACCACCCTATCACATCACCCATACCACCCCACCACCCCACACCACATCACAGCACACACACACTATCATATCACCTTCACTCGTCATCCTACATCCCACACCATCATCCATTATCACCGGTCTCATTCACCCATGCCAAAACATTACCCCTCACACTATCACTCCACCATGCACACTACCCCACAATAATTTACATCACCCTACACCATCGTCTCAGGTCACCTATATCATTCAACACCATAAACCCACAATCATTCCACATCATCACATCACTCACACTATCACACCACATCTCACCCCACACCACATTACTCACATCGTCCCACTACTCACATCCTATCCACCCATCCCTGCATCTCCCCATCCAGCATCACCACACCACCACATCCACATACCACCACCACGACAATCATCCAATATCACGACACAACACATTATCATCATACCCCCACATCGCAACCCCACACCCCACCACAATCATCCATCACCACACGATACACCATCACGTTACATCCTACACGATCACCCCACACCAATACCACAATCATCCATCATCATCACACCCCCACAGCATCACCTCACACCCCTAACCACAACCATCCAACAACACAAACCATCACCCCACACCACACCCCCACACCCTTACCTCACAACCCTACACCACAACCACAATCATACAACATCACTACACAACACATTATCACATCCCAAATCACCATCCCCCAACATCACACCCCACAATCACAATAGGTCATCACTTCACAACAACACCACAATCATCCAACATCATCACACCCCATACCACCACCACAGTCATCCAGCATCGCCACACCACGGCATCACACCACCACACGCCCTCAACGCAACAGTGCACGCCGCGGGGGGCAGAGAGACAGAGCCCAGCCAGATGTAAACAAAACCAGCGCGCCAAATCTCACCCACGTGCCCGGGTTGGCGCGCTTCTCCACCCCCGGGACGTCTGTTTACTTCTCATGGGGAGGTATTCTCAAACTTTCTTAAACCTTCTTGTGTATAGGAATTGCATTTAAGTGGCTTGGAGATCTCGTAATACCCTTTCCTTGGCGATTTATTTTCTGTCTTAAACTATACTTTCCTATGCTGTTACTTCTGCTGAGGCTGTATTCTGAAACTTGAGCCTGAAGTGTGGTATTCTAGGTGACTGCGGATTTCGTAACACCTTTTCCTTAGTGATTTATTCTGCACACTGAACCTTAAAACACTCTTGGATGACACTGATGCAAACTACAGTGTGACAAAAAAATAAGCAAAAAAAGGGAAAGTCAGACTGCAGAAGGTAAAACAAGTAGCTACGGAAGTGGTGTTACGAAGTCTCCTGTGCCACTTAGAATACTCGTTTATATTACTGTATAAGTCCTTAAATGGCATTCTAGAACATAATCAGAACCGATTCCCTAATGTAACTCTGATTTGTTTAAGTATGAAGGTAAATGGATGACTCTGCAATAGCTTCTGGAAAAAAAAAAAAAAAAAACTACAAAAATATTCCTGGGGAAAAAAAGAATCTAAGGAGGAAAACTGATCGTAAAGTTTGTTAGTAAATTTCAACTCTAGTCCCTGGCCCCCGTAACCATGGCAACCCCGGGGTCATCTTACGTGTTGCCAGACCTTTGGGTATTATGAGGGGACAAGGCAGACATTTTGGATCCTAGGGTAATAGGAGTGGACACCGATTTTTTTCTGTAATTCTATTGGATTAGTATTGATCTGGATAAATAATGGACTTTTTTTTATATATACTTTTACAAATATGCTAAGGTAAGGTGTTGAATGTAGCCCTATCTAACACTTCAAAGTCCTACCTCAAAACAGATATGGTACGATTTCACTCGATTTCTCGTGGATTTGGCTTGATTTTCTCCTTTTTACCAAAAAAAAAAAAAAAAAAAAAAGTCATCACTCAGCCTCTTTCCCAGAGAGAGAGAGAGAGAGAGAGAGAGAGAGAGAGAGAGAGAGAGAGAAACATTCACACAGTACAAATCCAGCCTCATGCACAGGCAGCAAGGTCCATGTTATAACCAAAATGGCGGACCTGACCACTGTGTTACGAGGCATGGAGGGTGTGTGTGTGTGTGTGTGTGTAGGGGGGGGGGGGCCGAGGATCACACGGGTCTATCGGGCAATTTTCAAGGCGTTTTGTTGGTGGTTAAAAAAGCGAGTGTCGAGTTTCAGTGAGGGAGGAGGAGGGAATGACGGTGCAAGTTTCATTTCGGGGCAGACCACATGGCTGAGGCTGCCTGGGTTCCTACCAAAATGAAGCAGGAGTTGGGGAATATGTTTTGTGTTTGCGTTGAATACTGGAAAACTTATTAATCGTGTGTGTGTGTGTGTGTGTGTGTGTGTGTGTGTGTGTGTGTGTGTGTGTGTGTGTGTGTGTGTGTGTGTGTGTGTGAGAGAGAGAGAGAGAGAGAGAGAGAGAGAGAGAGAGAGAGAGAGAGAGAGAAACTTCAAGAAAAAAAATGTACGGTATTATCAAAACCCCTCCCCCCCAAAAAAAAAAAGCCTAACAAAATTAAAACTATCAAGATATGTAAGAAGAAAAAATTTAAGATCAGAAAATATATCTTCAAACTTCTTTCAGATGTCAGCACTGCCTTACCCTCCACCCCACACCCGCCTACAAGTGGCTGAGTGACACCTGGGTAAGTGGGTGTAGAGTGACAGGGTACCAACCACTGCCTCTACAGCTGTCACCCTACCCACCTACATCTGTCCTACCTACCAACCCAACTACATCTCCTAAAATCACACTGGTTCTATATCCTACCAACTTTCCACCTATGCACAGCACTTACCTTAGCCTCTCATCCACATATGTATCTTGCCTCATATAACACCTCCCTCCCACTTCGCCTACCTATCTACCTGTCTTAAAATTACATCTGTTCGTCCTACCACCTTCCCACCTATCTCCCTACACTAACACCTCATCCATTTTTCCCCCCATCCATATGTTTTAACTCCTACTTGCACCCACACCTCCCTCCCACCTGCCTACCAACCCACCTACAGTATATGATTATCTTCACCCTCCTACCTATTTTTATCTCTAACCCACCTGGCCAAACTCCCACATCCCTCACAGCTCTCCTCTATCCACCAACCTCCTGTCTCATCTTACTTTATTTAATTTTATTCTTGCGATTTCCTACCTGCCTAACCACCCACCTACATGCCTATACTTCACTCGTCCATGTCTTATTAACTTCCCACCCACTTACCTCCTCTCATCTACCTATATAACTTAATCCCCACCTATCTATCTCACTTTACACTCACCCACCTACTGTCTTAAAGTTTCACACGTGTCACCTTTGCCCCACCTACGTCTGATTTTTTCTTTTTTTCATTCCCCACTTATCTTCGTTCCAACTGCCACCCTCTTACCCACCCACCTACTCATCCATCTACATCCAACCAACCACCTACCCACGCTCCCATCCACTCTGACATCACTCTCTCACCCATCCATCAACGTTTCTCAGTCACCCACTTTCTAACACTACCCACCCACTTGTCCCATCACCCGCCCACCTATCCACCTACCTACCCACCTTAAGCCACCCACACACCCATTTTCCTGACCTTACCCATCTAATGGCATACAGACACGTCGCCCCACCCATCCACATGACCTATCTACTACCTATCCACCCACCCATATCTATCCAGACATCTTCCCCCACCCACCCACTTATATAGCGCTATCCAGACACCCTGCCCCACCTATCCACACTGCCTACTTACCAACCACCCGTCCACCTAATGCTACCCAGACACCTCACCCACCCATCAACACGCCCTACCAACCCACCCAACCACATAATGCTAGCCAGGCACCTCCCCCCACCCACAGGACTTACCACCCCCCACCCACCCACTCATCAATCTATCAATCCACCCCCCGTACGCCCACAACGGTCAGCACATCTGGCACGGGGGAGGTGGGAGGGAAAAGGAGGGAAACAAGACGTGGGATGATCAGAAGTGGGGAATGGGTGAGGGGAGGGAGGGAAGGAAGGTGTGTGTGTGTGTGTGTGTGTGTGTGTGTGTGTGTGTGTGTGTGTGTGTGAGAGAGAGAGAGAGAGAGAGAGAGAGAGAGAGAGAATACAAAATGCCCCTTCCACAGGTGTAAAATAACTCTTCACGATCCATGTATTTCTAGATATCTCGGCACACTACAATATGAAATGGTCACTGGCAATAGGAAAGACTAATTAAGAATATTCCCGAGTCTACCACCTTGAACATTAAAAGACTAGCATTAGAAAGCCGGAGAAATGTGTGTGTGTGTGTGTGTGTGTGTGTGTGTGTGTGTGTGTGTGTGTGTGTATGTTGTTCGAGGGGTCCTGTATGCCATGCCTGCTGTAATTCGGAAAACATACTGAAAATACAATGGTGATGAGAATATCACTGACAAGAGATGCAACACTGCGGCGAACCAAGTAGCTGAATGAAGTGAAAGGAGGGTAGCTATACAGAATATTCTTGTCAACACCTTGTCTAGAACTGCTGTATGTTGTAAACCCTCCATACATGAGAACTGTACTCCATGGGGGGAGAGGGAGGATAAGGCCCTTGATTCCCTGTACAAAATCAGCAAGTGAATAGGGGAATTGGGGGCCCGAGGTCGGTTCAGCACACCTAATCTCTACGAAGTTGATAAAGCAAGAACGTAATGAGATCCTTCTACGAGTGATCATTAGAAAAAAGAAAAAAAAGTGACGAGGGGGAAAGCGAGGCCGGAGGAAAGAGAGAGAGTAGAGAAAATGAAGGAAAAGTGAGTGGAAAGGCATGAGAGGTGAGGTGAGGAAGGAGGAATGAAAAGAACAATATGGCAAAAGGTGAGGGTGGGAAAAGGGGGGGGGGCGATGGTGAAGGAGGCGAGGGGGGAGGGAGTTAAGGACAGAAGGTGTTACATGGATCTTGTGGTTCGTGAAGGGGGGAGTGGGAAGAGGGGGAGGGGGTAAGTGACATGAGGGGGGGGGGAAGGACGGGAATGAAAAGGCAGAGAAAAACTAAATGAAACGATGAAGGGAGATGGAGAGACAGGGAGGGAAACGGCTTAGGAAAAGAAGGGACGTGAAGAGAAGGGAGAGGAGGAGGAGAAGGGAGAGGAGGATGGGTACAGGGGAGGAAGAAAGATGGGAGAACGGAAGGCAGAAATGTAAGGGGATGAGGAACTGATGGGAAAGAACCGAAGATAATAAAAAGAGGGGCCGCTCTCATCATCATTTACAAGTTCCTACGTTGTGAGTGATGTGGACAAGGTCGAGAAACAAGGAAAATGAAAAAAAGATGTGAAAGAATGGAAAGGGAAAATAAAAATGAATATATGCTCCCCTACACACAATGTCCGTGTGTGTGTGTGTGTGTGTGTGTGTGTGTGTGTGTGTGTGAGAGAGAGAGAGAGAGAGAGAGAGAGAGAGAGAGAGAGAGAGAGAGAGAAACTACAAATAACGGCCAAGACGATTTTCACTGGATTTATTAATTTCCCACCACTTCATTGAAACTAATTTTATCACTATCTGTGTACAGTGAGTCTGAGCTCGAAGTTTGCATAATCAGCGTTTACGTGGTCTAGTTATCAATTCTGATTACCGGTATCCACACACACTCCCCGATTTAAAGGTATATACACAAACACATCCATGCATACTCTTCCATCACATGCAAGAAACACACACACACACACACACACACACACACACACACACACACACAGTCCATAAAAAGCGAATATATATGGGTCACATAACTACTTAAAAAAAAGGGGGGGGGGCAAATTCCACCTTATTCGATTAAATATTTTGTAATTTTGTCATTCTGGATAATAATAAAGCTAACATGTTAAACTGATTTGTCTATTCAGCCATTACAACTCAAAATAGGAAAATTCAGAGCTAAACTATTGGATTAAAACATAAGCAAATCTAAAAATGTTATGATATAAACCTAACCCAATCACTGAGAAACTTCATCTGTGACACGGGCTCTTTGCATGGCGCCTTTCTCATTTCAACACTACCGCCTTGTCACTACAAAAATGTAAAATAGAATTGAAGAGGCCGTGCACAAATGACGAGAAAAGCGATTATAGAGTCGTAAGTGTAGTTTCAAATCCCGGAAACTAGTGTGTCGAATCTCACGAGACGACTGATCTTGGAATCTGGCATGGACACCGTGAGAAGGTGCTGTCTCGCTCGGCGTCCATTCGTTACGGTATATACTTCATCTGAATTTTGCTTATTAAAACTGACTCCATACTCATAATGTCTTCGAATCGGTCAAGTCCAGTTGAGATTTTTAGTAAATCTGATACGTGCCTACGTGGTTCCCGTCACTGTAAAACCGTATCCTCGTGTATACTACAGTAGTAATACAATGTTATCATATCTTATTACACTTTTAATACCGTACCATTCTGATCACTGATTAGGTATTTTTTACAGTACAATACTGCAGAAAAACAACATGCAGAAAACGTTTGTGACACGTGCTCTTAAAACCACACTGCAAAATTCAACAGCTGCTCGGAGGAAAAAGCAGTAAAAATTCAAATATCCAGCCTACCTTAGCGGCCTGGCGCCCCACCACGCCCACATCACTTCTTCATCTGCTCCTCTTGCTTGTCAACACGCATCTTGCCACACTAATCACTGCTTAAATCCGAAAACACAACAACCACGAACATCACACCCGATACCAGAAGAGACGTGAGCGTAAGTGAGGTGTGGGAACTCCTGGCGGACGTGTCAGCCAATCAGGAGCCGGATAGGAGGACGTGCTCATCAGGGGGTCCAATCAGCGATCAGTTCCATCCTTTACAGAGAATACCAACTTTTTTTTTTTTTACACATTACATACCTAAAATGACGATGATTGAACGATAATCCATACAATAATTCGTAAAAAATAATAATAATAATAAAATGCTGGTTTAACCTCAGATATTACTATTTACAAATATCTACACCTTGCTTTACTGAAAATTATGCAAGAGAAATAGAAGAATTCAGATTTCTCGTCTCGTCTGGTGTTGATAGCCTTGACAAATTTTTTTCACAATGCATCAAAATTATTTTTTAAGAGCCGAGGATTTAAAAAGAGCAAGTGAATTGCTTCAGAGTATTAAATTTTTGGTACGGTGATGACATACGGTACTTCCTCCATGTAAGCGTTTACATATGTATACTAAGAATATACATACACACGTGGGACTAGCTGAATGGTTAAAACAGATTAGGTTATAGATAATACAAGCATAAATACACTGTACATATGCGGTAGACACGACAAATAAGCCAAGACCATGTTTAATATTGACGCTGTTGGGGAGTTAACCACTTCAGCTCGAGGATGGCATTTTCACTTCACTGTTGCTGCTCCCGGACACTTTAAATTTTACTCTATATTAATCCACAGCCTCCTAAAAATGTCCTTATCCTGTGAACTGACCGATTTTGATCTGCTGTGGCATTATAATTTTACTCGCATTACCTTCAGACGACTTTAAACGAGAATTTTGCCAGGCAGGGGGGTAACATACTGCCTCCATTACCTCATTCACTATTGCCTGTTTATATTTACCTGGCGGAACTGGAGCCACAAAAAACGATATTCTATTAAACTTGATGGGCCTTAGCTATGAGGTGGAAATGAGTCTCCTTGGTTTCTACTCAAAGCCAAGTTCGAACAAAGCACTATACTCAAATCAGCCGTCCAGTCAAAGTTGAATGGGGTTGGAGAATTTCGCCAGGTTAGAACAAACGCACTATAGTTGGAGACTCAGAAAATAAATTGTCTGAAAGTAGCAGGAACAGACCACAAAAAGGACTGAAGGGGTTACCGTACAGCCATAAGCAAAAATTCGTCCACACTTATCTACCGGGTGTGTCAAAAGGTGTTACAGGAACCATTTTTGTGTGATAATATGAAGCGCAAAACAACACACTATGGACCGTAATCTCGTCGGTTAAGGAAGTTCCCTAACACCTCTTCCTAAGCGATTTATTTTGCTTATTACACCCCGCCGTCCTCTTCTGTGCTACTTAAATCATGCTAATATCACCATAGTCTGCATAAACAACGTGCACAACTACAGTACATTACCCAGCCTTATCTAAAAATAAATCGGTAAGAAAGAGGTCATTAGGGAAGGAAGGAGAAACATGGAAGAAAAAGACACTGTTGTTAGAGGGGTGTCCACGAACTTTTGCTCACGGCTGTATTTGAATTTAGCTGAAGGAACCTGAAACAAACCTCTTCTCTCCCTCCCTCCCTCTTCTACTTCCTTTCCTTCATCCCTCTTCTACTTCCCTTCATCCCTTTTCCCTCCCTCCCTCTTCTACTTCCCTCCCTTCATCCTCCCACTTTTTATTCAACATTCCTCCTCTCATATTTTTTTCCTTACCCTTCTGATTATTCACTAATTCATATAGTTTACTTTATGTTGTTCCCTTATTCTCTAATTCCTTTCCTTTCCTCTCTCTCTCTCTCTCTCTCTCTCCGCCAGTCTTTCTTCCTTTTCTTCTTTGTTTCCTTCCTTCCCACCTTAATATTCCACTCTCCTCTTCCTTTAATTCTTCCCTCTCCATCCCTCCCCCCTCCGTCTCTCCCCCTCTTTCCTCCCTCCCTCCCTTGCCCCTCCATCCTCCCCACTCCCTCCCTCCCTGCCAACCTCTCCATCACTCCTGTATCCCTTCTCACTTTTCCTTCATTCGTCCGCGAGTGCCTTCGTGATGGATAGGGAGGGAGGGAGGGAGAAGGGGGAGGAAAAGAGACGGAGGGGTGGAGGAGGGGGAGGGAGTAAGGGAGGGAAAGAGAAGGGGCCTGAGGAAGGGAAGGTGGGAAAGGGAGGGAGAAGGGGAGGGAGGAGGAAAGTGGAGGAGGAAGGAGATACAAAGAGGGAGGGAAAAACAGAGAGAGAGAGAGAGAGAGAGAGAGAGAGAGAGAGAGAGAGAGAGAGAGACGGGGGGGGGAGCAGGAAGGGTTAAGAAACAAGGAATGAGATGAAAAAAGGAAAAAAATATGAATTGGGAGAAAACTGAAGAAAAGAGATACAAATAAACAATAAGAGAAAATTACAAAGAGGGGAGAGGAGGAAGGCAGTGAGAAGGACAGACGAAAAAGGAAAACGAAGACGACAGATGAAAAGGGAGAAAGAAAAAGACAGAAAAAGTGTGGAAGAAAAGGGAAAAGGTGACAAAACATGAGGAGGGAGATAAAATAAATGGAATAATGAATTAATAATGAATAAAAGGAAGAAATGAAGAGGGAAAAAAAAGAACAGGTGAAGGGAGGAAAGTGAGGAGAGACAAGGGTGTTGAAAGGAATTAATAAAACATTAAAGAAGAAAGGGACAAAGGAGGAGAAAAGAAGGAAGCTAGAAAAGAAGGGAGAGAAAAGGAAAGAAGTTGGAAAACGGAGAGAAAAGGAGATGAGGGAGAGAAGGAGGAAGAGGGAGGGAAAAGGTGAGTAGGGAGAAAAGGCGAGAAGGGAGAGAAGAGGAGGAGGAGGGAGGAAGGAAGGCAGTGTAAGGTGACCCCAGTTGTGTGACACTTTCAGACCCGTGCCCCTCATTTCACCCACCTACAGTGCCCCGCCCCATAGTCCTCTACTGCCACTCACTCACTCATTCACTCACTCTCTCTCTCTCTCTCTCTCACACACACACACACACACACACGTACTCTATATCTGTCTATCTGTCTGTGTCTGTCCGTCTGCCTCCATACTCTTCATCTGTCAACATACCTATAATCCATTCGCCTCTCTCTCTCTCAGTAGCACCGCTGACCTTGTGAGAAGAAGGAAGGAGGAGGGAGAAGAGTAGGGGGGAAAATGAGAGAAAAACAGTGGGTGAAAATGAAGAGAGAAGAACGGGAGACAGAAGGGGGGTGAAAGAAACACATGAGAGGGGGAGACACCGTGGCTCGGTCGGTACGGTACTGGTCTTACATTCGGGAACCGCAAGCTAGTGATCTGACCTACTTACGTGTGAAAGGTAATAGAAAAATGAAGAAGAGGAGAAGAAGTGAGAGAAAAGAGAATGAGAAGAAGAGAAAGGAGTAGAAGAAGAAAAGAGAAGAGGAAGGACATTGAAGACAATTAGGACAGAGGAAAACAAGAGAAAATGATGGACAATAGGAAAAAGGGAAAATAAGATGGATATAGAGTGGACAGGGAGGGGAGATGGAAGAATGAGAGAGAGAGAGAGAGAGAGAGAGAGAGAATGGTGGGGGGAAGTAGGAGTAGGGGGGAGGGTCATGCAGTAGTGAGGGTAGGTCAGGGGTCATGTGGGGTTAATACGCCAAGTGAGCGAAACTCGACACGGAGAGGGAAGTTGTGTGTGTGTGTGTGTGTGTGTGTGTGTGTGTGTGTGTGTGTGTGTGTGTGTGTTAGATCATCCCTTAAGACCTTTCCCATATCAATTAATCTTTTTACCGAACATTTATATTATCTTTCATGTTACCTACGCAGACCATGATGGAAGTAAAAACACTGAAGGGAAATGCATGATGAATAATTACGTCTAAAAATATATAACTTAAAATAGTATAAGAGTAATAAATCGCCAAAGAAGAGGTGTTACGGAGCCTCCTAAGCCAGCGAGAATATAACCCCTGGAATCGGTGTTTACATAGATGATTAAGGAGTTCGCCACTAGAGGGCAAATGAGAGCTGTATTTTATTCTCTCTCTCTCTCTCTCTCTCTCTCTCTCTCTCTCTCTCTCTCTCTCTCATAACCTTCGTCTTCTCCTTTATCTTCCCTTTCCCTTATTACTCCTTCCTTCCCACCTTCAACCACACATATCCTTCCTTCCTCCCTGCTTCCTCTCTCTCTCTCTCTCTCTCAAAACACCTCCTCCATCTTCACCAATCACCTGCTTGCCCCTCCCTCTTCCTCTCTATCTCTTGTACTCATCCTTTCTCCCTCCACTTAACACCTCTCTTCTTCCTCTCTTCTCTCATCCTCTCCTCTTTCCATTCTTTCCTAATTTTTCCTCTTTCTTCCCTGCTTCTCTCATCATTTCCCCTTTCTATCTTCCTCTCTCGATCTTCTTTTCCTACTGTCTCACCTTCCCTTCTCTCTCTCTCTCTCTCTCTCTGCCCACTCTACCCTACCCTGCCTACCTTTCTTCTTACCTCCCTCCCAGCCTACTATCCCTTCCTACCCTGCCTGCCTGCCTGCCTGTCCACCCTACCTCACCTGCCTACCTGCTTCAATCATGCCTGACGCCCCACACTCCTCACAAGGTCGCTCTCAGTTTCACGTTTCACTCTCCCAGGATGTCTTAGTAATCTGTTTCATCTCTGCCTCTATTCCTTACGTCTTAGTCCTTTACTTATTGTCCTTTTCTTTCTCTCCTTCCTCTATTCCCTTTCCTTCATTCTTCCTTCTTTCATTTCCCTCCTTTCACTCTCTCATTCTCTCCTTCTTTCTTTCGCACACACACACACACACACACACACACACACACACACACACACACACACACACACACACAAACATACACACACACACACACACACACACACACACACACACACAGTCAACAAAATAATGCTTTCTCCGTCTCTCCCTCTTCCTTCCTTTCCTCCTTCCCTCGTCTCTCTCTCTCTCTCTCTCTCCCTCTCTTTCCTTTACTCCTCTACACACGTTTCTGTTTTCACTAGACGAAGGCCTTTGCAAATTAACCTCCTAACGACACCAGAAACCTTTACTGTGTTTTCTAGCTGCAGGGTGTTTTCTGTTTTTTTACCTGTTGGTTTCTGCAACAGGTGGGCGGGAGAGAGCCACCTTGTTTTCTATCCTCATCGTAGACCTAAAGTGTATTGTATATCCTCATTCGGGAGCTCTTTTTGTCATATTGGCATCTTTAGGTGGGAAAAGGGTCTGGAAATGATGATGAAGATGATAAATGATGGTGGTGGTGGTGGTGGTGGTGGTGACGACGAGGACGACGACGACGACGGTGGTGGTGGTGGTGGTGGTGGTTTTGATGATGATGATAATGATGATGATACTTTTTTTTCTGAATAGTCAGACCCCTCAACAGGCAGGTATCAAAACATCCACTTCACCTGACCTGACCTGACCTCTTTTATTTGACCAGGTGACGGTGACCCCTTCTATTCGGCCACTTGAAGGTGATCACTCTCTCTGTCTCTGTCTGTCTGTCTGTCTCTCTCGCTCTCCTTTGATCACTTCTCCCTCTCTCTACGATCCTCTGTTCTCCATTTTCTAATCACTGTTCTATTTATTCTCTTTTTCTCTCTAAAGCTGTTAAAGACGGGATCCTGGCCTCAGTTTTCTGTGGAATGAAGGGAGGGGGCACTTGGGTAGACTGGGATTTGGGACTATAATGCGGGGATAGACGGAGATTTGGGGAGCATTGTAGGAAAGGAAATGGAAGTGGCAGGGTGATGGGAAAGAGACATGGGAGTGAGAGTGTGGGAAAACGGGATGGGAGAGGAAGAAAGTGTGTGTGAGGTCGCATGAGAGAAGGGATAGATGGGATGGATAAGAAATGGGAATAAGATGGTATATGGTGTGACAGGTGGGATGGGGGAGGAAAGGCTAGTGATAGGTGGAATGGGAGATGGGATGGTATATAGTGTGAAGAGTGGTGGGTAGTGGCATAGGAACATAAGATGGTATATAGTGAGGGGGATGGGATGGGACAGGGAATGATGCAAGTGGAAGGTGGGATGGGAGAGCTGGAGGGTAAACTAAGTGGGAGGTGGAATGTGGGAAGGAGGAAGTTGAATGGAAGAGGATAACAGAAACGACACATACTGATACTCGTACAACAATTCTTGCTTAAAATTCTCATGCCGTTTCAGTTATATATATATATATATATATATATATATATATATATATATATATATATATATATATATATATATATATATATACACCAGACAACACAGCACTAAAATTCACACACATACACCCCAGTATCCATTCATAAACATTCTGCCTAACTTTCTCAGTAACGTATGTTCGTGTGACGCCATTACCGACCCCGCTACCATGCGCTACTGTTCAGGCCACCGGGGGAGAGAAGCACAAAACAAGGGTCATCGTCGCCATTTTGGATTTTTGAAATACTCCTATTTCTAGGAAAAGTACCAAATTTAAAGCAATATGACGCTTAGTTGGGCCACTGAGTAACCTATTTTGGCCTGATCTAACATTTAATGCTTAGGAAAATTAGAAGATGCTCATCAAAAACTCAGCAATACGAGAGTACCCTGGAACCAAAATGGCGGAGGTGGCCAAAAAACAGTAGTGGTCAGGAACAAAAGGGTGTATTCATACCCCCGAAGGTTTTGGTCACACTCGAACGCCACCGATCAGCTGGCTTTTGTTTACATTGTCAGCTGGAGAGGTACACGTGGATCACAGGCTGGCTTAGTGCAGATTCAGGGCCAATATACTTCGGTTCCTGAGCCGAATCGGAGGAAATGAAGGGGACTTGAGTGAAAGGGGACGAGTAGGGGAATTGTCCATCGTTTGTCCTGTGGGGTTTTAAGTGTGAAGATTATAGGAAAGGAGACGAAAATAGCGGGGTTGGTAATTTTCTTCGTTTCGGTGGCGAGACGAATTGGGACGATGGGAACTGCGTCTGTGTCGTGTAAACAAACTTTTCTCTGCGCGTGGACTTCGTGTTGGTGGGGATGTTTACTTTCCTTAGACACACAGATAGATAGATGGATAGACAGACAGATAGATGAACAGAGAGATAAACTGATGTCAGTAACAGCTTAAAGTCTTGAACTGAACATATGAAATAGATAAATCCCGCCTCCCTACCACTCTCTCTCTCTCTCTCATATTTACTCAGTCTCTTGCTCTCTCACCCTCCTTCTCTTCTTTCCAGAGTTCATCCTCTTATCCTTCACCCCTTCTTCTTTCCTCCTTGTCCTTCTTCCTTTCTTGTTCCACTCTCTGATATCATCCTCTCTCTCTCTCGACAACTATATCATCCCTCCCTCCATTCTTCCTTATCTCCTCATTTCTTTCCTCCCTTCATTTCATCTTTCCTTCGTCCTCCAATATAAACCTTTCTTCCCTCTTTCATTCGTTTCTCATTCCAAACAACTCCCTTCTCGTCTTAATTACCACCTGCCTTCACCTGTACTTCCTTCACCTTTCCTTCTTTACTATCTCCATCTCTCCTCCCTTTCCTCTTAATGTTATTACTTCTACTCTCTTCCCTTCTTTCCTACCCTCCTGCCCGTCTTTCCATCCATTTCGTCTACCTTCTTCCGTACACAATTCTCTTCTTTCTTCCCATCCCTTTATCTCTCATTTTCTCCCCATTCCTTCATCTTTCCCTCTTTCCTTCTGTCCCTCAATTTCCTCCACTAACATTCTTTCCCGTCTTTTCTCCATCCATCCTTCTTTTTTCTTTCCCACCTCCTCTCCCTCCTTCCCTTCCACCTTTTTTTTTTTTTTTTCAAATATTTTCCTCTTCCCTTCCTTTCCTCCCTCTCCCACGTTCCCCTGCTCTCTCCTTTCGTTCCTCCCTCCTTCCAGCTCAACTCTTTCTCTTCCCTCCCTCTTATCTCCCTATTTACTTCCCTCCCTATATCGCTTCCTTCCTCCATCCTTTCTCATCCCATCGTACTTTTCTCATACGTTCACTCCTTCTCTCTCTCCCCCCTCCTCTGTACCTCTCTCCTTCTCTTCAACTCTTCTTCCTTCTCTACCACTACTTTTCCTTCCTTCATCTCACCTACCATCTTTCCCATCCTCCCACCTCCTCTCTATCGCTCTCCTCTTCAACACTTCCTCTCTCACTCCTTCCTTCTCACCCATCCTTCTCCCTCCTTCACTTCTCCTACCGTCCTTCCCATCCTCCCGTGTTCCTTCGATCATCCTTCCCTCTCTCCCACGCCCCAATCTCTCCTCCTGCCTTCCCTTCCTCCCTCCCTCCTTCCTCTCAGTCACAGGCGAGTAGAGAGGGCAAACTTAGACCTTAAAATTCATCCCCCTTTTCATTTTTATTTCCCTCCGCCTCTTTCGCTGCCCGTCTGTCTGCTACTCTCTGTCTATTTGTCTGTCTGTTCATCCATCCATTCATCTATCTCTATCAGTCTATCTATCTATCTGTCCATCTATCTCTTTATCTATCTATCAGTCTATCTAAATACCTGCCTAGTTATTCAGTAATCAATCAAAATAAATTGATCACTCAATCTGTTTGATACTAGTTATCTTCCTTTCTATCTGCCTGTCTATCTAAATGTTTCTGTCTATCTGTATCTATCAGTCTACGTATATCTGTCTGTCTCTACCCATAGGCCTACCTGACTCACAGTATGTATGTATGTATTTTTATGTACATATGTAACCCTTTATATATATCAGTCTCTCTCCCCTATCCTATCACATCTCTCTCTCTCTCTCTCTTTCTCTCTCTCTCTCTCACTTTTCATCCCTCCCCTCGACATATTTCTGACCGCTCCTCTTTCTCCTCTTACCTGTGCCTCTTACCTGCATCAAGCCCCTTTCTTTTATTAATACATTTTACACCTGAGCACCTTCACAATTCGGTCATCTTCTTTCAGCTTCTTCACTCCTCCTTCCTTCCTTCTTTCCTGCCTTCCTTCTTCTATCCTTCTATCTTTTCCCCATTAGTTCCTCCCTTTTTTCACCCTTTCAACCCTCCTTCCTTCCCTCTTTGCTTTCTTCCTTCCTTCCTTCACAAATCTCCATCTTCTCTTTACTTTAATTTACATGTATGTATGTGCGTATGTGCAGACGCCAAGAACAGAGTCGGGCCCTGCTGCGGATGTCACTGATTGCATTGCCCAGTTGACCCTTGTGCGGTGTGGTGCGGTGAGGATCTGTCCGTTCTCCCCTTTGGGGCTAAGATGCGAATGAATGTGTTTGAATGGATGAGTAAATGGAGAGTGAGTCGTCCTGTCTCGGCTACCTCCCTTTCCTTGGGGGAAGCAGCCTAGGTATATAGATAGATAGATTATTATTATTACTATTATTATTATTATCATCATCTTTATTATTAACATCTATAGTTAACACCACCAGGAATCACAAAAGGAATGACCTGGCTCAAACTGGAATGTGACTGGAATTTTGCCCCTACTACTGTATATTCCCTTTTCTCACATCTCTCCTCCCTATCATTCCCCTCCTCTTACCTTCCTCTCTCCCTTCCCTATTTTCTCTCCCTCTCTTTTCTCTTACTCCCCCCTCCGTTCCTCTTATCTGTGTTCTTTCTTCCAATCACATTTTGTTTCCCTTCATCTTATCGCGTCCTTGTTTCGTCATTTTTCGTCAGGTGAATGAAAAAAATGAGATTGATGATGAAGATGATGATGATGATGATGATGATGATGATAATAATAATAATAATAATAATAATAATAATAATAACGATGATGACGATGATACAGATAATGATAACGATGACTAAAACAATGATGGCGATGATGATGATGATGATGATGATGATGATGATGATGATGATGATGACGGACTGGGTTCCATATGGATTTGACGTGTCCATATATTTTTTTACCCCCGACTGACAAATTGCTCTTGGCACCCGGATTAAAATTTTTGTGTCCGCTTTTAATGTGACCGCCTCTCTCTCTCTCTCTCTCTCTCTCTCTCTCTCTCTCTCTCTCTCTCTCTCTCTCTCACGTGCCTGCACCTTTGAAGGGAAGATGGGTGTAAGGAAGAACCATAAAATATCCCAGAAAAAAAAGGAAAACGATACAAAAGAGAGAGAAAGAAGACAAGAATAAAGGATGAAAGTGGCAGACAAAAAAAAAAAAAAAAAAAATACAAGAAGAAAAGAAGATTTGAAAGACAAGAGGGAAGAAAATGAAGAATAGGTAAGTACGATGGGTAGGTAGGTAGGCATGTAGGGAGGAAGGAAAAAAGGAAGGAAGGAAGGAAGGAAGGAAGTGAAATAAATGGCTCGGAATAGTACGGAAAGGAAAAGAAGGGAAGGGAAGGAATGAGCAAGGGAAGGGACTGAAAGGGAGAAATGAAGAAGGAAGGAAAGGAGGAAAGGAAATGAAAAGAAATGGAAAAAAGGAACGGAAAACAAAGGAAAGGAAGTGAGTGATGTAAAAGGAAGAAAGGAAGGAAGGAAGGAAGGAAAGGAAACTAAAAGAAAAAGGGTAGGGAAAGATGGAATAAAAGGAAAGACGGAAGGAAGGAAGGATGGTGAAACGGGAGGCTGCTATCAGAAATTAAAATCTTTTCTCTTTCACGAAACTGCTGTGTCATCAGAAAAGAGAAGGTAAGACGAAAAGAAGGAATGAAGGAAGAAGAAAGAGGGAGGGAAAAGGAAGGAAAGAAAGAGGGTAGGAAGAAAGAACTAGGGAACGAAAAAAGGATGAAAAGAGGAAGATGGGGAAGAGAGAGGAAGGAGATAGGGGAAAAGAGGAGGAAAAAGGAGGGAAACAGGGAAGGAAAAAAATGGAATATGGGAAAGAAGTGGAAACCAGAAGGAAAGGCATAATAAAGAAAGAAGAAACAGGAGGGAATTGGAAGAAAGGAAGGAAAGATGTACTGTGCAAAGAAGAAAGCGAGCATAAGGCAGCACGGAGAGAGAGAGAGAGAGAGAGAGAGTCAAGAAAATTCGTCCAATACAAAAAAAATACAAAAGGCGAACTAGCGAGGGGAAGGACAGACTGGAGGAAAATTAAGAAAAAGACAGGAAACAGGAATTTATGCAGTGATGGGTATAAAAAGAAAACGATAAGAAAGGGACAAACTGAAGAAAGCCGAGGTAGAGAAGCCGGAAGGAAGGAGTATTATCACAGCCAATCTCCCTCCCTCTACACGAGCCATCAAAATCGATTTCTCATTCTTTCCACTTCTTCCAATCAACACAGACAGACGGGCGAGAAAATTACAACTGACAGCATAAAAATATAAAGTCTAACAAGAAAGGAAAAAAATTGTACAAGATGGACGAGAGAGAGAAAAGAAAAAAGTGCAAAAAGAACCCAGGTATTGAAGTAAATAAAATGGAAAACGGGAAGAAAAGAAGGGCAAACTAAAGACAGCCGAAGTAAAGAAGACGGAAGGAAGACGTATATTAGCTATCAAAACCAATCTCTCTCCTTCTACACATGCCTTCACAACCAATTTCTCATTTTTTTTCTCCTCCAATTACACCCTCATCACGGCAGGGGCCCATAGATCAATAGGGAGGCGCAGGTAAATGGGCAATTACCACCGAAAAGCCGAGATGCTCTGCTGGAAGCGCGCGTGTTTGGGTGGGCCGCCATTACGGTTTGAATCCACTACCGACACACCGTAAACATTTAAACATTATCCCCAAATCCGGCTCAAATTTGACATACCCCTAGAAAAGATATACTTACGTGATTGATTTTATAGATTTGGGTGTTAAGGAGGGGGGATTTTGAGGAATAAAAGTGGAAATGAGAGAGGGGACTAAGTTGAAATCGGGGGCAAGGAAAACGGACGAGTTCTTCGGGCATGTGCATTACGCCTGGGATTTCCCTTCAAGATGCCGCCATGCGTTGAGGTTCTGAGAGAGAGAGAGAGAGAGAGAGAGAGAGAGAGAGAGAGAGAGAGAGAGAGAGAGAGAGAGAGAGAGAGAGAGAGAGAGAGAGAGAGAGAGAGAGAGAGAGAGAGAGAGAGAGAGAGAGAGAGAACGAAAATAAGGAAAATTGAAGGATAAATGAACTGATAGAAAGGTATTTTTGGTGATGTACTGGCTGGATAGACAGACGCCTAGATGACTGAATGGATAGACAGATGGATTGATGGACAGATAGATAAATAGATGCTTATACTGACCTACAGATGGACTGATGGAAGGATAAATGGATGGATAAAAAGAAATAAATGGAGAATGTGGAGGTGGATGGATGGAACGAGGGATAGACAAACTACTACTACTGCTACCACAACTACCACCACCATTGCTATTATTACTACTACTACTATGATGGTAGTTTTTTCACAGTTTTCAGTTTTTCCACTCATTTCATTCATACTAGAGAGAGAGAGAGAGAGAGAGAGAGAGAGAGAGAGAGAGAGAGAGAGAGAGAGAGAGAGCGGTATCAGTGTCGGTATAAGGTTGGTATCAGGGGTAGCATCTGGTGTAGGGAGGGAGGATGAGTGAAAATAAGCCAGGCGAAAATCTTATACCCACTCACTCGTCTTAATCCGTTGGGGGGGGGGGGAAGGAGGAGGAGGAAAGATAAGAACAAGGAACGAAGATGGAGGGAATGTGTGAAAAGGAGGAGGAGGGAAATGCGAAGTGAAGGAGAGAAGGAGGGAGTGAGAAGAAAGGAAAATGAAATAAAGAAGGGAGGAGGAAGAAAGAAGGGGGGAAGGGAAGGAAGGAAGAAGGTGGAGGGAGAAATGGATGGAAGGAGAGGGGGAAGGAAGGAAGGAAGGAAGGAAAAGTGATGTGAAAATGTATGCACGTATGTATCAATCACCAGTAATTAGTTGGGTAAGTAGGTGAATGAAACGGTTAGTACTCGTAAGCAGGAAGGTAGGCAGGTAAGTGAATGTATAGGTGAGTTAGAAGGAAGGAGATCAGAAAAGCAAAATCATCATCATCATCATCTCCACCTCTTTTCAGACTTTCGGAAATATCTGTCTGGATTATAATAACCCCTAAACCTACTTATTCCTGGGTTCAAAAACCTAAAAAAATCACCATCAATCCCATATATTCCTTTAAAAAATAATAAATAAATAACCCCCCCCCAAACTTGTCTAAATCTACTTAATCCACAACACTTAAATTTGCCAAAAATAAAATCAACAAAAATTTATTCTACTTATCCCAGAACATAAAATCCTATGAGAAAAAAATTATAACGTTGACCGTCTGGAAGAGCCGTGTCCAATGAGAGTAAAGCAAGGGTAATGACCTCGTTTGCGGCTTAATGAGGTAGTTAATTATTCTCGTTATTAGTCATTAAGGTGGTTATTTTGGTGGTGATGTGATTAGTTGTGGTGGCGGTGGTGATGGGATGGGGTTGAGGAGGGAGGTGGAGAGAGGGAGAAGGTGGGGTAGGGGGAGAGATATTCCTGCCCCAAACTGGCTACTTTGATACTACTACTACTACTACTAATAATAATAACAATAATAATAATAATAATAATAATAATAACAACAATACAGGAGATACAATTACGACCTGGAAGTAATACCTGCTTTAAACTTCACTAGGAAGGGGATCTCCTGCGTTGCATAAAATCGTCTAGTACTACAGAGAATATAAAAATAATGTTATCGTGTTTAAGAGGCTAGCAAGACGGAAATTTTGGCCACAGTCGGCTTATGACACTTAAATATAAACACGAGTGAGAGGGAGAAGAGCGATAAAGAAGGGAAATTCACGGAGAAGGAGAGAGAGAGAGAGGAGGTAAAAGGAGACACGGAGAAACAGAAAGAAGGAAGGAAAAGGGGAAGATGGGTAAAAATAGAAAAGCTGAGGATAGAAAAATGATAGAGAGGGAAGAGAATAAAAATGAGTGAGGAATTAGAAGAGGGGGCGAAGGGAGAAAAGTGTAGATGGAATGAGGGAGGGTGATGGCAGGTAAGGGAGGGAGAGACGAACGGAGATGGAAGAGGAAGAGGTGGTGGACACACACACACAGTATATATATACCGGCATTAGAGAGAGAGAGAGAGAGAGAGAGAGAGAGAGAGAGAGAGAGGAAAGACGGGAGAAGAAATAACATCACCAAACAAGAAATAAATGGAAAAATAATTAACAAAAATGAAGCAAAGCAGATGACAACCCGCAACAAAAATTGTGAAGAAAAATGATGGAACAGATGACAGGTGATAACGAGGAAGAGAGATGAAGGGGAGGGGAGAAAAATTGTTGATAAATTTAGGGAAGGTTTGGGAGGGGGAAGAGGACGAATTAGGAAGAGGGTGTAATCAGGAAAGGAGAGGAGGAAGAAATGAGGGCAGCAAGATGAGAAAAAAGACGACGATGATGACGATGAGGAGGAGGAGGAGGAGGAGGAGGAAAGACAGGAATAACAGAAAAAGAAAAAAAATATGTAAAGCTGCAAACGAGACGAGAAAAGAAAGAAGGAAGAGGAAAAAAGACAGTAAAGGAGGTAAAAAGAGTAATCAAGAGGAGAGAAAAGGGGAGTGGATGAACGAAAGGAAGATGAATAAAGAGGGAGAGGAGAATAACAGGAATATAAACATTAATACTTCTCAATTATTCCACTGTTCTCCCATCCATCCATTTATCTATCCGTGCATCAGCTTCTCTTTTCACTCCTCTATCCATTCTTCTGCAAATTTCGTTATTCGTTTTTTCTTTTCAACAACCCTTCTATCCTCTCATCCATCTATCTACCCATCAATCGACAATTTCTTATCTTTTATCCATTTCTATGTCTACTTCCTCATTAATGTCTGTCCACTGATCTATCTATGTGTCTATCTGTCTGTCTGTCTGTCTGTCTGTCTCTCTCTCTCTCTCTCTCTCTCTCCTCTCTATCTCCATGCTTGTCTATTTATATCTATCTACTTATCTATTCGTCTCCACACGGACATACGATCTACAGCCACTATCAGGTGGGGTCAGGCTGGGTCAGATCAGGATAACCCCGTGTGACCTCTCCGATAAAGGCGGGTCGGAGCGGAGATAAGAAGATTAAGACCAGAACATGACACCTCTCTCTCTCTCTCTCTCTCTCTCTCTCTCTCTCTCTCTCAAAAAAAAAAAAAAAAAAAAAAAAAAGGTGCTTCTGTTTACATACATCTGTACCACGTGCAATCGAACACGTGGTTATAACGGGTATTTAATTAAAGTATGTTATCCTTGTCTTATTTAACAGTGTAAGGTCCGTTCACTGTAATTTGGCCTGAAACTGCGACCTCCCTATCTTCCCGTATGAGCTGCTACGAGATAATCAGTGAAATATTATGCTAGTCACGAAGAAGTGGTATAAACATGAAGTGTACAGTATTTTTCTGCACCAAACCTGTATATAAAGGGTAAATCTTGAGTAACATAAATTGACAGCCATTATTATCATTATTATTATTATTATTTTTATTATTATGACACTTTCCTTTGTTGGCAGTCAGCGTCGCCCCCACAAAGGACTTTTTCATCCTCATAACTTCAAGGCCAATAATCTACAGTATATATATGAAGTAGAGGTTGTATTATATTCAACAGAGTCTGTATATATATTCCCAAAACCAAGTTCCTCACCAAATCAGCACTCAAAGGAGCAAAAATTATTGGAGAAAATACATGGAAGGAAGAAAAAGACATGAGAGAGAGAGAGAGAGAGAGAGAGAGAGAGAGAGAGAGAGAGAGAGAGAGAGAGAGAGGTGAGAAGGGGTGACCATATCAGTGGGTATCTTTTTGTACGGTAGCCCAAGCCCCCAGGTAAACTATATCTTCTTATCTGTGTGTGTGTGTGTGTGTGTGTGTGTGTGTAATATGGACACATCTACAAACATACACAAATATATAGACAGTTTTGGATATATGTAGGTAGATGAATTTCAACAGATAGATAAAACGATAACACCCACACCCACACACACACACACACACACTCACACAAACAAACAAACACACACACAAACACACCGGGCAAAATATGGCACCCTCCTTACCACTGCGAGCGCGGGTGTAATAATCTTCCATCACGGCCGTATCTGATATCCGTAAGAGCCGGTTTTCACACGCAGGAAGAACGGCTAAATCACCGGTTGGCAGTCGATACGGATGCATTTAAGTCGGCGAGCGTCTTCAAGGAGGGGATTATCCGTCTCTCTCTCTCTCTCTCTCTCTCTCTCTCTCTCTCTCCGTCTATCTATCTATCGATCTATCTACCAAGCGTTTGTCATTCAATTCTAAATCTATCCATGTCCTTATTTGTCTGCCTTCCATTATCTATCTATCTATCTATCTATCATTCTATCTATTTATCATTCTCGTCTTGTTACTCACAGCTGTTCCCATCAACACCCCAATCTACCTTCCCAGTTACCTACATCCCTCCCTTGCTACCTACCCACTGTACTTACATATCGATTTATCTACCTACCTACCGACTTACCTACAGTATCTACCTACCTACATATCTTCCTTCCTACGAATCACCTACTTCTCTACCTAATTATCTGCCACCCTACCAACTTACCTACCTACCTACCCATCTAACTACCGACTTACCTACAGCACTTGCACCTACCAACTTACCCATTTCCCTCCCTACCGATCAGACTACCTACCTACCTAACTGTCTCTCTTCCTACCTACTTACCTACCTACCCATCTACCTTCATATGCCCTATTCTGCCTGCCTGTCTTCCTCCCTAACTATTTATCAATACATCTACAACCCTTCTTACCCACCAACATATTTTTGTATTTATCTACTTATCCATCTCTCTCTCTCTCTCTCTCTCTCTCTCTCTCTCTCTCTCTCTCTCTCTCTCATAACAGTGATCGATGAAAATAATTAATGTAAAAAATATGTAAATGTAAATGAAGTAAAAAAAACACTGAAAGATTTTGAAGAGTTATTTTTATGGATGAAAATTCTATTCAAACCATAAGGGGGAGAACAATAAATTTAATAGATATATTTTAACAACAAAAATACCCGTAAAAAAATAATAATAATAATAATAATACCTGCCCTAGGGTGGGAAGGAGGTCTGGACAATGATGATGATAATAACAATTTTAATAATAATAATAATAATAATAATAAAAATAATAAAAACGCCTGTAAAATGACACAAAAAATATCAATAACAAAACAGCAAAGCAAAACTCCATGACAACAACAATCTACACCTCCCAATACCCCCTCGTAACCGGAACTGGCTAACCCTACCCGAACTTCCGGTCACATTTCCGGAAGTAGCCGGGCAGACATCTTGCTTTCTTCCGGTCTCTGTCTGTCTGTCTGTCTCTCTCTCTCTCTTTCTTATAGACAGAGAAATAGGCAGACAGACAGATATGCAGATACGACTGATAAAGATAGCAGTACATGCAAACAGAAAGACAGATGGATGGATGAATAGCGAGAGAGAGAGAGAGAGAGAGAGAGAGAGAGAGAGAGAGAGAGAGAGAGACAGAGACAGAGAGATGCGATGAGATGGAGGAGGAGGAAGCAAAACACCAAGAACTATAATTCAGCAAGAGGAAAGGAAAAACAGAAGGGGAAGGAGAAAGAAAAAGTAAAAGAAAAAAGAAAAGGAGGAATGAAAAGAGAGAAGAGGAGGAAGAGGACGAAGAAGAAGAAGAGGAGGAATGGAATGAGAGAAGAGGAGGAAGAGGAAGAAGAGGAGGAGGACAAGGAAGAAGAGGAAGAAGACCTGGAAGAAAACGATGGAACGAACAAGAGGCCAACTATTATAAAACACACACACACACACACACACACACACACACACCTTGGCCACGTGTCCACAAGATAGGGTTACCATGCGATTGAGTGGGGGTTGTTGGG
>NC_137025.1:5305000-5312500 GCF_032717465.1 Coenobita brevimanus | reverse complement strand
CAATCATCATCATCACCATCGTCATCCCCACCACCACCATCACCACCACCATTATCATCACCATCACTATCGTCATCATCATCACCATCACTATCGTCATCATCATCATCATCATCATCACCACCACCACCATCACCTCAACCATCATCATCATCATCACCACCAGCATCATCAGTATCATCCTCAACGTAATTATATTTTACGCAATTATAAAAAGGAATGGTAGGATCCAGAAACAAAGAAGTGATGACACAAAATTATAAGGCGAAACGATAATCACTGTGTAATGAAAAAGGTTGTTCATTCATTCACTCATTTATCCAACATTTAGAGATCAACACTGTAATTTATGTATGAATAAATTACGTATCTATCTATATCCAACAGTCTGTCTTTCTATTCTATCTAACTACCTATCTATCTGTCTAACTGCCTTATATATATATATCTAACACTATCTACCTGTCTAGCTAACACGACCTACTTATCCATCTAACACTGCCTACCTATCTATCATTCTATTTAACACGACCCACCTATCTATCTAACACTGCTTGTCTATGTATCGAATACTGCCTATCTATCTATCTATCTATTTACACTTTACAGTACATACAGACGTACAGCTGGCCATTGGAATTCGTGTAGCTGTGAAGTTATTGTTTGTTTGTTTGTTTGTTTTTGTTAATGTTAGCTTTGATACTGAAATACAAGACAAATATAAAACACTGTCATACTGTTTAATTTAAAATTTTCAGGATTAAATCAATGGAAGAGGAAGTAAACATGACCAATGCAAGAGCCATAAGTTTATATAAATTACTGTGGATGTGGGTTTTCAGATGTGTTACTCTCTCTCTCTCTCTCTCTCTCTCTCAAACACACACACACGTGGCAGGAAGAGGATCCAAAGAAGATGAAAAGACGCGCACGTGTGAAGGAAGAGGAGGCGGAAGGGTTGAGCGGAAGAAAAGGAAGAGGAAGGAAGTAGGAGGGACGGCGGTAGGAAGGAAGGGTGAGGGGAAAGGAGGAAGCATGGGAAAAGGGGGGGAGGAGGTAATGGGGGATGGAGGAAGGAATGAAAGTGGAGAAAGGGGTGACATGGAGAAAAAAGTAGGATGAAGGATGACGGAAGGGAGGGAAGTGCAAGAAGTGAAGGGAAGGAAGAAAGGGAAACGGGAAGAAGGAAGAAGTAGGGAAAAAGATAAAGGAAGGAAGGAGAGAGAGAGAGAGAGAGAGAGAGAGAGAGAGAGAGAGAGAGAGAGAGAGAGAGAGAAGGCTGTACATCTCAAGTAAAAAGGCATCTGATATTTGAGCCTCTTGTTCCCCCTTTCTCTCTCCCCCCTTCCCACCTTTCCTTCTCTCCCTCCCTCCTTCCCCTCTCATCTTCTCTTCCTCCTCATTCCTACCTCTTCTTCTCCCCCTCCCTCCTTTCCTTCTCTCCCTCCCTCCCTCCCTCCCCTCTCATCTTCTCTACTCCCCCCTTCCTACTCCTATTTCTTCCCCTCCCTCCTTTCCTTCTCTCCCTTCCCCCTCCCTCTTCTCATCTTCTTCTTTCTTCCTCTCTCCCTTCTACCTCCCCCTTTCCTTCTCTCTCTCCTTCCCTGTCTCCTCATCTTCTCTTCCTCCCTCCCTTATTATCTCTTTATAATTCCACCTCAATATGAACAGAAAAAAAAAAATTACCGTTTCACATAATTTTCCAAGTTAAAAAAAGAAAAATATTTATAGGTGTAATCGTACTGAGAAGGTGAAAGATATAATTCTCAATGACCCAATGCTTTCCTGGATGACCTACCTTATGTCCAGGGGTTAAATCAGGTCACCAGGTCAACCAGGTCAACTCAGGTTAATTTCGTCTTATATTTAGTGATAGGATTAGGAGAAAAACAAAGGTTCGTGTAATTCAGTATGACCTAAACTAGCAACTTACTGTGTGTGTGTGTGTGTGTGTGTGTGTGTGTGTGTGTGTGTGTGTGTGTGTGTGTGTACTCTCTCTCTCTCTCTCATTACTGTGGACGGGTGGACCGCAACAGAAAACAGAAGTGTGTAAGACGGACGTAGGTGTGTGTGTGTGCGTGTGTGTGGTTTTGGTGTGCGTTTTGTAGGTGGAGGTGTGAGTCTGTGTGTAATTAGAGAGAGAGAGAGAGAGAGAGAGAGAAAGAGAGAGAGAAATGTAATATGTGGATATGTTCAAAATTGCAACCACACACACACACACACACACACACACACACACACACACACACACACACAACCTACCAAACCCAAAAAGAAAACGGAAAAAAAACATATGCCTAAGTACCCCCTAACAAGACCACACAGCGGTAACTTAGGCAAACCACCACCACCCCCTCTTCTTCCCCCCCTCTTTCTCTCTCTCTCTCTCACCTGGCCCCCCCACACTGCCTCATTAGCACCTGGGGACGTGGGGGGCGCATGGGGGTGGCAATTAGAGGTGGAAGGGAGTGGGGGATGGGTGTGGTTGTGGGTGGGTGAGTGGGGAAAAAGAAGTAATAGAAAGTTACCAAAAAATATAAAATGAGAAGACTTTGGAAGGGAAGGGAAGGAAAGGGGGAAAAAAAAAGACAAATGATGCCAGGAAATGGTAGAAATGAGGAAGAAAAGGAGAAAAATGTGGAGGAATATTAAAAGAACCTTAAGTATATAGAAAAAAAAATAATTACAACAGACTGGAGGACACACGAATACACTGACTTATTCGAGGCACCTCCTATCGAAAGGGACGATTTCAGTACAAGAATATGACAAGGCTAGGCAAGAAAGTAACTTCACCCCTCCCCCACACCACCAAACCATCCTACAGAAACTGGCATGAAAGTGAGAATCATGTAGCTTAAGAAACGCAAAAATAAATATGAGAAAGGACGAGCAGGAAATAAACACTACCATACTAAAATTTGAAAAGAAAAAATATATATAAAAAAAATCTGAAATTCGTGTTTTAATTCAGAGTTTCATTTTACACAAACAATGTAATAGGGAAGGGGATAAAGGGAGGAATAGGAGGGGATGGAGGAGATGAAAGGAGGAAGGAAAAAGGGAGGACAAGGAATGAGGGAGGGAAAGATGAGATGAATAGGGAGGAGAGAGTAAGAACGGATCCTCGTAGTCTGGTGGTGAAAAGCACGTGGCTCGGTGGTCACTGCTTACCTGCAATTAGTGGGCAGGTAAGGTGGGGGTGATGGCTGTTCCTGTGTGCTGTGTGTGTGTGTTCTGTGTGTTCTACCTGGACCCTCGCCCCCCCTTCAGAATCACCCCAAAGGACCACACACACACACAATAGGCATCATATTTGTTCACACACAAATGCTCATGGACAGACATATCTGTAACTAAGACTTACAGTACACACACACACACACACACACACAGAAGAACAGTGACAGACACATCGCAACTCCTAGTCAGGCCACACACACACATATATATCCTGACCATCTCCGTCTCAGTCTGTCTGTCTCTCATTTTACCACACCCCCTAGATTTCTTCTACGGTCACTTCTGATGCACTCTTGCGGAAACGAGCACAATGACAAGAAGAGAATGATGGTAATGACAGCCACACATGTCCTTTGTCATCACCATCATCATCGTCATCATCTTCATCACCACCACCACCATCCTCTCTAATATCCTCATGACCTATTGGATATTAACCTGTTTCATTTTAGTCTGGGTATATTACAAACTCCACCTCTCCATCTCGCTCTGTTTATAACCTACGGATGGGAAACCTGTCTTCACTGATCCTTAGAACGTAACATAAGAGAGGAACAGACGGGGGTATGTTTGATATCACACAGTGGGATAAAAAAACCGAATTTCTTGGATACAGAAACAGACCAAAGATAACAACATGAAAAATATAGGTTAGAAATGGACAAGAGTAATCCACGTCTTTTGTACAAGATATTAAAAACCAAGGAGACTGAGTGCCAACCCCCAAATGGAGTTAAATTAAGAGATAGACACTGAAGAGGGAGATGTTAAATTCGGATTTGTTTGGATGGCATAGAACAAACTAACAGCCAATAGATTTAAGTGGAACAATTGTGATGACTAACATACAACTGGTTAATGATGATGAAAATAATGATGATGATGATGATGATGATGATGATGACGATTAATGATGATGAAAATAATAATAACGATGATCATGATGGTGATGATGATGACAATGATTAATGATGAAAATAATAATAACGATGATGATGATTATGATGATGAAAACAAATAATAACGATACTGATGGTGAAGATGCGTTGACTGATGATGATGATGATGACAGTGATGAAGACATTAAAACGAAATATCATGGTAGTGCAGATGATGACAAATAAAAGGATATAAATGGCACTAACGATACCAGTCCCAATGAAAGGATGATAACGAATTTAATGAATGAAGGATGATGATGATGATGATGATGATGGCCAGGGAGGGGGAGGAGGAGATAATGATAATATGATGAAAATGATAATGACGACGACGATGAAAATGAACTTGATGAAGATGATGCTGATAATGACGATCCAAATTCCCTTCTACTAATTCTTTTTAATAATCCGTTTTCTCTTAAAGCATGGGGGTGGGGGAGGGGGGGTCTGGAGGAGAGAAGATGGGGGAGAGGGAGAGAGAGGGGGAGCGAGAGAGGGGGAGGGAAGTAAAGGCCAACCGTTCCACATTCTCTTTAAGTACCCCTGTCACCCTCTTCTCTTTCTTCCCATTTTCTTTCACTCATTTTTCTCCCTTCCCCCTTCTTTTCTTCCCATATACTTCGTCTCTTCTTCCATCTCTTCCTTCTCTCCTCCATTCCTCCATATTTCTCTCTTCCTTTATTCTTCCTCCGTTTCTTCTTTCCTTCTAGTTTCGTTTCTTTTTCTCTTCCAGTTTCCTGTCTTTTATGTCTTTTTTTTTTTTTTCCCCCTCCCCACTCCTTCCCTCTACGTATCTTTGGATCTTCTCTCTTCCTCTTCCCCCTCTTCTTTGCTTAGCTCTTGCCTCTTTCCATGTCCCCATCCTTTCTCTCTCTCTCTCTCTCTCTCTCTCTCTCTCTCTCTCTCTCTCTCTCCCTCTCTCTCTATTATCATCCAACACGCTTCCACCTCATCTCCTCTGCTCCTCCTCCTGCGTGATGTTCTTTTGTTTGATACGAAGATGAATGAAGCATTGTTTCAGGGGCAGGGGGATGAGGAGGGGGAAGAGAAAGGGGAGGGGAGGGGAGAGGGAGGGGAGGGAGAAGAGAAGTGGGAGGGGAGATGGAGGGGAAGGAGAGAGGGGGTGGAAATGGGGGAGGGGAGGGAGGGGGAAAGGACGGAGTGAATGTATGAATGAAAGTAGGGGGCAGGGGGGAAAGGTGAAGAGGGGGGGATGGAGGGGGGAACTGTCAGACTGAAGAGGAAGGAGGGAGGACGAGAAGGAGGAGGGAGGAAGGAGCAGGGGGATGTATGAATGAATGACGGAAGGAGGAGGGAAATGAGGAAGGACGCCGGAGGTAGGGGGAATGAATGATGAAGGAAGGAGAGCGGAAGGAGATAGGGAAGGGGTTAAAAGGGGAAGATGTAAGGTAAAATGAATGAATGAATAAGAAAGGGAGGATGGGAGGGAGCAGAAAAAGGAAGGAGGCACGGAACTGAAAGAAGAGGAAGGAATGGGGGGAGGTGGAGGGTGGTGAGAAAGTGAGAGGGAAGAGAAAGGGGTAGACAAGGGGGAAATGGGAATGGGTACTGGAGACGTGAGAAATTAAACAGAAAAATGAAGACAGCACGGAAGGAAGGAGAAGGAGGGAGGAGCGAAGGAATTAAGGAATGAAGGAAGAAAGGAAGGTAGGAGGGAAAAAATGGGGGAAGGAAAAAAGGACGGAAGGAAGGAAGGAAGGAAGGAAATAAGATAAAAAGGATGGAAGAAGAGAGGAAAAAAGGTGAAGAAGGAATGAAGTGGAAGGGAAACAAAGAAGGAAGAACAGAGAAGGAAAGAATGTAGGAAGGAGGGAAGGGATGAGAGAAATGGACGTGAAAAATGAATGTGTGAATAGAAGAAGAAGGGCAGCATGAATAAGAGAGAGAGAGAGAGAGAGAGAGAGAGATGGGGGGGGGGTGACAAAGCAATGGAAGAGAGAGCATAGAAAAGGCGGAAGGAATGCAGAGAATAATAGGCAGAGAAAGGCCAGGTGACAGTGTGAAAGAGGGAGGGAAGAGGGAGGAGAGAAAGAGGGGGAAAGGGAGAGGGGGGCAGAGCAAGAGGGGGGAGAGAAGAGGAAGGAGGAGAGGGAGAAGAGGAAGGAAGGAAGGGCAGGGGAAGGGAGAGACAGGGAGAGAGGCAGAGGAAGGGGGAGAAGAGAGGAGGGGGAGAAAGAAGGGGGAGGGAGCAGGGGGAGGAGCGAGGGAGAAAGAGGTGGGAGGCGGTAGGGTGATAGATAGAAAGACACACACACGGACAGACAGATACCGGCATACAGACAGACAGATTACTGAATGACTGATTGATATACAGAAACATATGGTGTGTGTGTGTGTGTGTGTGTGTGTGTGTGTGTGTGTGTGTGTGTGTGTGTGTGTGTGTGTGTGTTTTACTATAAAAAGTCCACCATCACCAAAACCATCACGACAAGCAGCACCACTATCACTACCGCCACCACCACAACCACCACCATCATCACAACTACCACCATCACTACAATTACCACCATCATCACATCTACCACCATCACTACCACCACCATGACATCTTCCATCATCACCACAACCACTGCCAACTCCACAACCATTAGTACCACCACCACCACCACCACAACCACCACCACCACCACCACCACCACTGCATTAATTATTGTGGTTTGTGTCCTTCTTTATCTTTTTTATTTTCTTCCTCAGCTGGTGGTGGCATAAGCAGCTGAGTCCCAGATGTGTGTGTGTGTGTGTGTGTGTGTGTGTGTGTGTGTGTGTGTGTGTGTGTGTGTGTGTGTGTGTGTGTGTGTGTGTGTAAAAGTACGCACATGTGCAATTGGTGTTGCTCCACTCACTAATAAATGACATAGAGTAGCTGGCTGGTGTGTGTGTGTGTGTGTGTGTGTGTGTGTGTGTGTGTGTGTGTGTGTGTGTGTGTGTGTGTGTGTGTGTGTACGCAGACACACACACACACACACGATTAGATTTAACCACCATTACTACCACTATCACCATCAGTATCTACACCACCACAACTACAATTACCACCACTATCTACACCACCACAAACACCATTATTACCACCATCACCACTAATACTACCACATCACCACCAGTACTACCACGCTAATACTACCACTACCACCACCACCACCACCACCACCTAAGCTACGACAACCGCTACCACTATCACCACCACCACCTCTACCTACACCATCATTACCACAATCACCATTTTCACCATATAATTCTTCTCATGGTAATTTTAAGTTTTCAATACCACAAACAGAACAGACTCAATACTCTC
>NC_137025.1:5247500-5300000 GCF_032717465.1 Coenobita brevimanus | reverse complement strand
CGTGAATAAAGACCAAGTAAACAACTGTACACACACACACACACACACACACATATATATATATATATATATATATATATCTATATATATATATATATATATATATATATATATATATATATATATATATATATATATATAAACTTACGAAAGCCTTTCATGAAGGGATTAAATACTGTAAAACTACAGTATATCTATCCCCTCTAGTTGTACAGGTCTATCTTTAGCTGAATAACTACCTGGAGATAGCAAGTATATAATTTAGATGAGACCATCGTACTGAATTGGTTTTCAAAAAAAATCATCTAAATTTCTCATCGCCTCGAGGCCTAATGATGTACGGTAACCGTTGAAATGAGGATCGTATGTTTGAGACCCAAAGAGGCTGCTGAGGTGGCCGGTCACACACCCTTATACTCTGGACAACGGTAGCCTAGCCTCGGGTCCCTACCCCTCGCTGGGGATACTGAAGGAAACCATGCAACCATTTATTTGTAATGCTGGTAGATAAGCATTTCGACACTCGAGGATTCAGAGCTCCCCCCCCCCCCTTATTTTTGTGTGTGGACGCGCAGGCAGACGACCGACGAAAGGCAGATTAATTAATGGTGCGTTCTGGTCTTATATTCTCTTACAGAAACTGTACATTTAACAAGGAAAAGATCACAGTACTTCCTTACGAATGAAAATGTTATTGTCCGTTCTTTCGAAAATCAAGGTATTTGCTTCTGATTTTTCGACCAGATGGTATACAAGAAGAAGTGGTGGCCGTGGACAGCTTCCCTCTTTCCTTTCTTTTTTCCACACAGGCAAATTATGTATATCTTTCCCTTAATTATATACTCCAGCAAATAACATCGCTACAGACCAAAAGACATTCATATATCTCACGTACTCCCACATAACTTTCGTCTCCACATCTCCCATTTCAACACCTCATTTCCACAACCTTCAACAGTCTTTCCCTTATCTCATGTGGGCCACGGTGTCCAGGAAGGTGGGGGTGGGTGGGGGTCAAAGATGGTGTGGGGGAGATAGTGGGAGAACAAGACCACCCCCTGCAGAGAACAGTGGGGGTGTTATCACGGCATCAGTGAACATTCCAGAGGGGGCGAGAGAAGGTGGAGAAATGTAGAGGCATACAGAAAAAATGGAACGGGGTCAACTGGTGGAATGGGGAGAGAAGGGGTAGGAGGAAGGGGAAGTGGGGAGAAGAGGGGAAGGAGAAAAAAGGAAGTACAAAGGAGTACAAAGGAAGGCAAACAGCAAAAGACTTCTTGATCTTTTCGTGGCTGTTTGGTTATAACTAACAAAAGTATTCTATCAGATAAAGACAAGGATAGAAAAACAGAAAGGCTCCCACCACCCACCAAACTCTCCAGTCGATGCCGGCAGGAAATAGTGAACAGGACCATCATGCATCATAGGAAAGAGGGAAAGGAAATTTTATACTGCACTATCTACGTGAAAGGGGAGAATAACATAATATCAGCAATACTTATCAATGTTATTCTGCAGTTATATCTTCCAGGCTCTGAAAAAACAAAAAAACACATGCCCCACAGAAATGTGTTACTCAGGAGTGAACATCCTTATCCACGCGATTTTTAAAGGTTAGTACTGTACCACATTTTACTACTTTTAAGGGGATTTTGTTCCATTTGTTTCCAGGGAGAGAAGAAGGGGAGGGGGAAAGAGAAAGAAGGGGAAATGGAGAGGGTGGGGGGAAAAGAAAGACGAAAGAATGAAGAGGGATACAGAAAGACGGAAGGCAATGGGAAAAGAGAGAGAAGATGAGGGAAGGGGGGAGGGAGCAGCGTTGGAAGGAAGAGAGGAAAATGTAAAGAAGTGGTCTTTGGTTACTTCTTTCTGTATGATCAATAAAAATATGCTTTTTTTTTTTTTATGTGTCCGACTCTAGGCATAGGCTTCAGAGCTTGTGCACATTACATGGATAAAAAGTAAGAATTTAAAAACGTACATGACAGGTCCAGTACACACACACACACAATATATATATATATATATATATATATATATATATATATATATATATATATGTGTGTGTGTGTGTGTGTGTATAATATAGCAAGTCTTATTATACATTAAATATTGAGAGAGAGAGAGAGAGAGAGAGAGAGAGAGAGAGAGAGAGAGAGAGAGAGAGAGAGAGAGAGGTGGAAGGGGAAACAGTGTCACCTTGAGCCTACATAATTTTTTTTTCAACAGCGACCAGAATAGACAGAGCCCTCATGCCGTTTGCCTGTTAGATGTGTATCGAGAGAGAGAGAGAGAAAGAGAGAGAGAGAGAGAGAGAGTCTTGTTATTCATACTAGAGACAGACGATTATATTCAGTTGTGACAAACCCATCTATCTGTCTATCTATCTATCTACCATCCAGTTCTCTTCTCCTCATCCCGGGGCTAGGCTACCCAATCCCGACATTTCAGACATGGTTGACCATCCTCGCCCGCCCCTGCCTGGCATTATATGAGCAGTAAACCCAACCAACCCTCAGATATAAACCCTTACGGACCCCATCCAGTTGGAACGCCTTAACCCACTAAACCACCAGGCGTAATCCCATAAACATGATCATATAAATCCACTACTATAATGCAAAACTAGATATAAAGAACCAGACATATATTCCAAAGTTTTGTATGTAATCAGAAGGAAATACGGACAAAAATAAGTATATTCTGATTTTACACACACACACACACACATACACACACACACACACACACACACACACTACAATCTGAGACACAAACACAATCCTGAACATCCGAACAGATACGCACAGTACGGGGACAGTCACACGCACACACATACTCGTATACGCACTGATAAAAACACACAAAACAAAAGTACACATATAGAAAAAACATGCACACAAACAAGCACGTTCCAATCACATCTGGTTCTCTCTCTCTCTCTCTCTCTCTCTCTAATAACAAGGCCATCACGCACATTAAACTGCCATGCTTAGCCCTCCCCATCAATTCTTACCCCCCCCTGCCCTCTTTTTATTTTCTTCCTTGCCCTTCCTTCCCTTTCTTGCCCTTTTCTGTCCTACCCTGATCCATCTCTGCCTACCCGACCCTTAACTTGCCCTTCGTTGTCTCCCCTACTCCCGCCCCCTCTTTCTCCGTCTCTCCTCCCCTGACCTTCCTTGCACTGTCTTCTTTTCCCTCCCTCTTCTCCTCCTCACCTCCATTCTGCTCCCCATTTACCCCTTTTTCCCCTTTCCCCCCTCTATCTTCCCCACCCTTCCCTTCTTCCCTCCCCTCTCCATCTTTTCCCTTCCCACCTCTTCCTCTTTCTTCCTCCCTCTTCTCTCTTCCCACCCCTCTCTCTTCCTCTTTCTCATTCCTGTTCCTCTTTCTTTTTCCCACTCTTTTCTCCATCTATATTCCCATTCCTTCCTTCCTTCCTTCCTTCCCCTCTCTCCTCTCTACCGCTTCGTCCCCTTCCTTCTTCCAATCCTTCCATCTATCTTACAATTTCTTTCGCTTCCCTCTTCCCCCTCCCCTCCTCCTCTCCCTCCCCTGCAATCTCCCCATCCTCATCCACCCCATCCCCTCCCATCATTTCCCTTCCCACTTACATTTCTTCCATTTATCTTACTATTTCTTTCTTCCCTTCCCTCCTCTCCCATCTCCCCCTCC
Source organism: Coenobita brevimanus (assembly GCF_032717465.1). NCBI lineage: Eukaryota > Metazoa > Arthropoda > Malacostraca > Decapoda > Coenobitidae > Coenobita > Coenobita brevimanus. Next base: position 5,296,325 of record NC_137025.1, on the reverse strand, counting down.
CTCTCCCTCCCCTCCCATCTCCCCCCCTCTCCCCACCAGCCTACCTGCGCCCATTCCTTATCTCCAATCACCCCAATCACCCCGAAAAAGAGGGCTGACTAGCGCAAAAACACACCAACACGTCTCCTTCCATACATTACTAAGTCTTATCTGGTATCTACTTTATTTTGGGGGGTCGCGTGGGAAGATGACGGTGATTAGATGATGATGATGATGATGATGTTTGCATGATAAATATAACAGCTATCGTCATGGCAACTGCTTCTGCCTGTGGACTATTCTCAAAGCTACGGTCACACCATTTTATTAACTTTGTGAGATCGCCTCGAAGTGATGGGGTTAAAGGCTGCATATGACACCTGTTCCTAAAGCCTATCTCACCCTAAATATAACCCTCAGGAGATAAAAATAATAAGACCAAATATAAATGACCTCGTAAGGAATGGGCTAACTACTTTGCCTCAAATTTTCCTCTCTCTCTCTCTCTCTCTCTCTCTCTCTCTCTCTCCTTACTTTGTTCTGCAGTTCATGTATGCTTTCAACCACTCCAGTATGATAAGTAAATTGTTTCTGACTTATCCATGCCACAACCAGACAACTTTATTCAGCTCTGAGTGCCTGCTATACTCATTTTACTCTAACTTGGCTTAAAACTGACATACCCCATTGTTATCGATGAGCTGTGGGAAAAGATTAACGCTAGAAAATGATGCTAGTCATAAAGCAATGTTGTGGAAGAATGTAAAACCACAGTAATTCCCTTGTCTTATTATGACACTGAGATGAATGAAATTAGCTGCAAAAGGACGCTAAGTTGGGCCAATTTAAGGTGAAAGGAGAACAGTACTATCAACGCTTCCTATGGGTTATCTGTTGCTTCCCCTATTTGAAGCATTTTTCTTGACGCCACACCCTCACATTCCACCACTTGGCCACTAACACACATAACTTTTTTTTTTTTTCAGCTTCTCTCTCTCTCTAACTTTCTTGGAAGGATCACAATTATTTCTGCTGGTTATTCGGCTTCTAAGTGATTGTTTGTGCTGGTCTTAATCCCTGGCTTTATCATCCTTATCTGTGTGTGTGTGTGTGTGTGTGTGTGTGTGTGTGTGTGTGTGTGTGTGTGTGTGTGTGTGTGTGTGTGTGTGTGTGTGTGTGTTTTAGGGTACAACCAACCACAAAGAGTTCCAAAAAATGTAGCATCAAAGGTATTGCATCTTTATTCCCAATTACCGAAATCCCTTCAATCTCCCTTCCTCTCACCGCCACAATGCTGTATCACTTTCTCATCGAAATACACTGCACAATTTTTTTTTTTAATTTTTGGTCTCCCTCTCTCTCTCTAACCCTTCCACTACGTTTTTTTCGTTTTTTCTTTATCTTGTTACTACAGGGCATTTAACTCCATCATCATGTGTGTGTGTGTGTGTGTGTGTGTGTGTGTGTATCTCACCAGGCGTCATCGTACTGAAGCCGTGCAGTGGATAAAAAAGAAACACACTATTCGTAATATTAGTCAAGCAAAGAAATTCTCGAGTGTAAATATTCACTACCAAGACTTTCTCTTCTGTTTTACCAATTCTTTCGCCTTGTTTTTTATTTCTTCCTCTTCCTCCTCCTCCTCTTCTTCTTCTTCTTCTCCTCCTCATCATCATCATCATCATCATCATCATCTTCTTCTTCAATCTTCTCCTCTTTTTCCACAACCACCATCACCTCCTCATCATCATCCTATACCACCTCCGCTTGTTCTCTCTTTCTCCTTCTTTTCTGCCTCCTCCCATTCTTCTCCCTCTCCTCCCTTTCCTCTCCTCCATTCCCCGTCCTTCTTCTCTCCTTCTCCTCTCCTCTCCTCTCCTCCATCCCCCCTCCTTCTCCTCTCCCTCTCCTCCCCGGCCTCGCTTTTCATCCCTTCTTGTCTTTTACATTTTTGCATTTCCTTTCAATCTTTCTCTAATTCTTTTTCCTCATTTCTTCACCGCTTTCTCCTTTCTTTTTCTCAGTAATTCTCATCTCTCCTCCTCCTCCTCCTCCTCCTTCCTCTTCACCACGACCACCACCGCCATCGTCGTCGTCTCCTCCTCCCCCTCCTTCTTCCTCTTCCTCCTCCTCTTTCTTCTTCTTCTTCTTATGTACAAGGGTTCGTATGTACTATGGCTCTTGAGGTTTCTGAGTTCATAAAATGCCACCAGGGACGTAGGCCGGTCTACTATCCTTAAAATGATCTGGATGAGAGTAGTTTGTCTGTTTATTATTATTATTATTATTATTATATCACTTGTGATTATTATTATTATTATTATTATTATTATTATCATCATCATCATCATTATTATCACTACTACGCTATTACCACTACTACTACTATTATTATTATTATTATTATTATTATTATTATTATTATTACTACTACTACTACTACTACTACTACTACTATTAATTTTACTACTACTATTACTACTTCTACTACTACTATTAATTTTACTACTACTACTACTACTTCTACTACTACTACTATTATTATTATTACTGTTATTACTACTACTACTACTACTACTATTATTATTATTATTATTATTATCACTTTCCTTCCCTTTCTCTTCTCTTCGTTCTCTTCCTGCTAACCCACATTTCTGCCTCTCCTCCATTCTCCCTCTCTCTCTCTCTCTCTCTCTCCATAAGCCAGTGGTCGTGAGGGGCGGTGACAGGGGCTGGGGTGGGGTGGGGGGGAAACCTATGAATTACGGACACAGAGGGGGACACAAGGGACTGTCCGTATTTCAAAGGGGCACTGTATTTCCATTAACACTCTCAGGCTCCTATGACTCACTCTCACCTGAAGGAAATCATCTGTCTTTAACCGGGATGAATCACTAGAGTTGTCCTAACCATGACAGGCTTAATACACACCTTCTTATCAAATATCCCCACTTAGTTTTTATTGTTGTTGTTGTTATTATTATTATTATTATTATTATTATTGCTGTTGTTTCTATTACAATTATTTATTTATTTATTTATTATTATTAATATTATTATCACATCATTATTATCATCATCATCATTATTATTATTATTATCTATTTCTTGCCACCCCTACACGATTTTTTCTTAATTTAGGAATGAACTCTCGTCCTGAAGGGGTTAATGAAGACTTTATCTAACCTCTAACCCAGCCAGTTAGAAAAATAAGTCTTAAAAGAGAAAGAAAATCGTTAGGATATAGGAAGCACAAAATAAAAAAATATATATATAGTTTAAAAAGCCTTACAACTTAACCTTCCCACGTTCATCGATGAAATTAAGCGTTTGGTAATAGACACAGTAGATAGACAGAGGTGAAAAGATAGATAGATGGACAGATAGACAATGGAACAGATAGATAAACTGAGACAGAGGAACGAACAGACAGACAGACAGGCTATTGTAACAGTGAAAATGAGAAAAAGCAGATAGATGAAGATAGATAAATTAGCAGACAGATAGACAGACGATGAGACAGACAGGCAGGCTATCGTAAGTGTGAATTAAAAAGAAAATAAACAGATGAACAGATAGATAAATAGACAGACAGACAGACAGATAGACAGGCATTTGAAACAGGGGAAAATGTCCAAATATATCAGTGTCCAAGGCCTTCCTTTCACTGTTCTCAGGATAATAAGATACAGACTAGTGCATCTAAGCTTATTTTTGTCTGTCTGTCTGTCTGTGGGTTTGTATATTGATCTGTCTATTAGTGAAGGAGTGAGAGAGTCTGTATGTCTATCTGTCAGCATGTTAGTTAGTCTGTCTGTCCACTTATATCTATCAAATTATTTACTATCTATCTATCTAACACTTCTACTCAATGTACATTAACCCATTTCTCTTTTTTCTAACCTATATTCCTGCCATTATCTATCTATAAATCTATCAATCCGTCACCTGACTATCTATCTATCTATCTATCTACGTACCTACTTGATTATCTATCTACCTACCTACCTACCTACCAGACTATCTATCTATCTACCTACCTACCTGACTATCTATATATCTACCTACCTACCTATCTATCTATCTATCTACCTACCTACCTGCCCATCTATCTATCTATCTATCTATCAATCTACCTATCTCTTATTCCACGACTATCTTATTTCAACTACAAATTATTATCGAGAAGAAATAACCAGCTAGAAAGTGAAAAGAAACCGTACCATTGAAATAAAGACCCTATGACTCTAAGCTATAAAGGCCAAAATCTTAAGGTGCTGCAAGGAAATTTTACAGGATAGGAAGACATTGGATATACCTTTTACGTAAGCAAATTGTGACCTTTCTATAATAATAACAGTGATGATTTTAATGATGATGATGATGATGATGATGATGAATATAATAATGGTACTTGTGATGATGATAAGCAAACAACAATACAATGTGTGTGTGTGTGAGTGTGTGTGTGTGTGTGTGTGTGTGTGTGTGTGTGTGTGTGTGTGTGTGTGTGTGTGTGAGAGAGAGAGAGAGAGAGAGAGAGAGAGAGAGAGAGAGAGAGAGAGAGAGGTAAAAGAACAGTTAGGTGAGAAGCCTTGATAAAACCTGAAATAAAATTGAGAGCAACTGAAAACGAATGGAAAGAAGAGAGGGATGGAGAAATGAGGGAGGGGTGAGGGAGAAATGAGGGAGGGGTGAGGGAGAAATGAGGGAGGGGTGAGGGAGAAACGAGGGATAGGTGAGCGAGAAATGAGGGAGGGGTGAGGGAAAAATGAGGGAGGAGTGAGAGAAATGATGGAGGGGTGAGGAAGAAATAAGGTAGGGGTGAGACAAATGAGGGTGGAGTGAGGGATACATGAGGGTGGAATGAGGGAGACATGAGGGAGGGGTGAGGGAGAAATGAGGGAGGGGTGAGGGAGAAACGAGGGAGAGGTGAGGGAGAAATGAGGGAAGGGTGAGGGAGAAATGAGGGAGGGGTGGGGGAGAAATGAGGGAGGGGTGAGGTAGAAATGAAGGTGGAGTGAGGGAGAAACGAGGGAGGGGTGAGGGAGAAATGAGGGAGAGGCGAGGGAGAAATGAGGAAGGGTGAGGGAGAAATGAGGGAGGGTGAGGGAGAGCTGAGGGAGGAGTGAGGGAGAAATGAGGGAGTGGTGAGAGAGACATGAGGGTGGAGTGAGGGAGACATGATGGTGGAGTGAGGGAGGAATGAGGGAGTGGTGGGGGAGAAATGCGGAAGGGGTGACGGAGAAATGAGGGAGACGAGAGAAAGAGAGAAAGGGTTGAGGAGGGGATAAGGGCGGAGATAGATGATAAAACGGAAAGAAACTGAGAGCAAGAGAGAAAAAAAGAAAGTATAGAGAGAGAGAGAGAGAGAGAGAGAGAGAAATACAAAAGAAATGGAAAGACAGAGCAAAAGAATGCCAAGGGAAAATGCATGATGAACGAGGGAAAGGGGGGAAGGCAGAAGAAACCAGAAATAGGTGAGGTAGTGAGTGGGGGAGGTGGAGTGGGGGTTAGGCGGGGTGATGGAGGGGGGGGAGGAAAGCTGGAGATGGGGGGTGAGGGTGGAGTGGGAACGTAGGTGGGGTAAGGGTGGAGTGAGAGGGAGGGGGGATGAGGGCGGTGGCTGTGTGTGTGAGGGCAGGGAGTCAGGGACATGGGGAGAAGGGGAAGGGTGGAGAGAGAGAGAGAGAGAGAGAGAGAGAGAGAGAGAGAGAGGAAAAAGAACCGACGAAGGACGAAAAGTGGATGAAATGGGAATAGACGAGGGAGAAGGACACAGCCAGGAGAAGGGAAAGGAAAGCATGAAAGAAGGACGTAAAGAGGAGAGAGAAAGAGAAGGAGAAGATAGAAAGAACTAAAAAAATATCGATAATAATAATAATAATAATAATAATAATAAAACGGAGTGGCGCTAGGAATACAAGGCGAAATACATATAATAAGAGGCCAATCAATTTTAAGGTGCTAATATCTTCAAGGGCAAAAGTACCAACACCAAGGCATGAAAAACGAAGGCTCTCCTCCACCCACCACTCCCTCCGAAACCAAAGTTTGCAGAAAAGAAAAAAAGGAAGAATGCCATGAATGCTAAAAATGAAAAAAAAAAAAAAAACGAACACCGTAACTGCTAAATATAACCAGTACGAAAATCCGGAAAAAAAAAATATATATATATATATACATATATATGTATATATATATATATATATATATATATATATATATATATATATATATATATATATATATATATATGATCTATTCTACAGGTAAAATAAATGATAACAAGCAAACACAGCCACATTATATAGCTGTCACTAATCTGTTATATTTCAGCTGACAGCATGTTTTGGACTATGGATGTAAAAAAAGGAAAATCAGGGGAGGGGAAGGAGAAAGGAGGCAAGAGGGAGGTAATTAGTGATGAGAAGGCAGAAAGAACGAAGAAGAAAGAGGAATATGCTGACACGAGGACAATAGAAGAAAGAGAAGAGAAGAGAAGGAATCTGTGAAAAAAGGAAAGATGTGGAGAATATGATGGAAAGCAGACAGGAGGGAGAAAGAAGGATGACAGACAGTAAGATTTAAGAAACGATATGATGAAACGGGGAGATGTAGCAGGGGAAGAGGGAGAATCAAAGCGGAAAAGATTGGATTTTTCAGGTGCAGTGAAATCGTGAGGGTGAGCGATGGGTGAGGGCGGGGCGACGCAGGGGTGAGGGAGGGGTAAGGCGGGATAAGGGGGTGAGGGCAGTATCAAGAAAGGGTAAGGGCGGGGTGAGGGTGGTATGTGGGGTGAAGGAAGGACGAGTTGAGGGGTGGGTAGGGGGGTGCAGGTGTGAGATGAGGGTGTGTGTGAGGTGTGAAGGTCAATTAGGGCGGGGTGAAGGGAGGATGATGGTTGGGTCAGAGTGGAGTGAGGGAGTGGATGAAGGAATGATGAGAGTGAGGGTGTAATTTTGGAAAGAAACGAGTGAAAGGGGTGAGGGTGTGGGGACAAGGTGAAAGGGAGTGAGGGTGGGGTCATGGGGTGAGGGAGGTCTAAGGTAAGTGAGATAATGGTGTGGGTGAGTAAGGGAGAGATGATGGACGGGTGAAGGTGAGGGTGTGAACTGATGGAAGAGTGAGGGCGTGAGATGAAGGTGGGATGAGGGAGGTATCAAGGAAGGGTGAGGGCGTGGACTAAACCAGGGGACATGGAGTCAGGGCCACGAGTATCAGTGAGGGAGAAAGCGAGGTGTGGATGAGGGAGTGAAGTGAAGGTAAGAGTATAGAAGGCAACGCTAATATCAGGTTTTTTGACAATAATGAAATGATCTGATGAGACTAAACTAACAATGCAGACGACCTACCTAACATGAACAAGGGATTGAAAAAGGGACTGAACAAGAATTGACCCCTACCCATCACCCTTTTGCTTTAAGAATGAGAAAAAAATGATTGCTGGGAGTATGGGGAGGATGAGGGAGTGATGGAAGAAGCAGAAGGTGGATTTCGGAGGGAGAGAAATAAAAAGCAAATGAGGGATTGAGAGAAGCTGAGTGGATTAAGAATGTGAAAGGAGGCTGAAGTAAGAATGAGAAACCATAAAACGAACAGAAGAAACATCCTATAATCACACTGGAAGGCCTTCATATGGCATTCCCTTTACCCACAGTCGGCAGGAAAAAGTAAGAATGGCCAAAATATCACATAAAAAATATACATAAGGGATTTTAATGACGACGACGGTGAGAAAACTTATAATCTTACCAATTATCTGACGCCTATAGGGGGGATGGCCTCGAGTTAAAAGATCTAGAGGTATTTTTGTCCCTACTCAGCAACGACCCCTTCTCCCACGACACGCCAGCCTAGATAACCTTTCGATAATGCACATGGCCTTTTGTATGCTTTGTTTAATCTTAAATAATTTGCTGATAAAAATGTCATTTTTTTTTTTTTTTTAATGAAGGAATGTATGAGGGAAATTTAGGGGTGTATGAACAAAAGGGAGGGAAGAGAAAGGGATGGAGGAAGTGAGAGGGAAGGAGGGGAGAGGGATGGAAAGTGGGAAGGAGAGGGAAGGAAGGAGGGGAATGGACAGAGCGCTCAAAAATTGGGTGTATGAGGAAAAGATGAGGGAGGATGAAGAGATGAATGAAAGGATGGGGGAGAGGGAGGGAAGGAGAGGTGGGAGTGGAAATTAGAGGGTTCTTCTTCTTCCTCTTCGAGAGAGAGAGAGAGAGAGAGAGAGAGAGAGAGAGAGAGAATATCCCAGAGTCGAATGAGATCCAATAAAAGAGAAAAAATTCGAGGGAAAATGGGACGAGGCAGGAAAATAAGAGAGGTTAAGGGGCAGCTAAAATATTCCGGATAACTGGACTGCAATAACCTTGAATCCGGACCCGTAAACCAGTCCGGATATAAAGAGTGAAAAATAGGGATAAAAAAAGAAATAAAAAATGAAAAGTAGATTTGGCATGAGAATTTTAGAAAGGCTTGGTGAAAAAGGCGAAGAAAATGGAAGAAAATGTAAAAAGAAAAGTTTGTGCGTGCGCGCGACAGAGAGAGAGAGAGAGAGAGAGAGAGAGAGAGAGAGAGAGAGAGAGAGAGAGAGAGAGAGAGAGAGAGAGAGAGAGAGAGAGAGAGAGAGAGAGAGAGAGAGAGAGAGGGAGTAATAAGCATGATAAATCAAGAGTGGCAGAGCAACTGGGTATGCATAATAGCAGTAGCGGTAGTAGTAGCAGTAGTAGTAGTAGTAGTAGTAATAGCAGTAGTAGTAGTAGTAATAGCAGTAGTAGTAGTAGTAATAGCAGTAGTAGTAGTAGTAGTAGTAGTAGTAACAACAATAATAACAATCATCATCATCATCACATTCATACATAAATACATCACTTTATCCTGTTGCCCCATGAGAAGCATAGGAGCCCGGAGCTACGCATGTTGGTTCTGAGAACTGTGATGAGAGTGACCAGCCTCACACATCCCTGAGTAGCATTATGTAAGCAATAAACCCTAACCATCCCTTGGATATAAACCTACACAGGCTCAATCCGGTTGGAGCGCCTTCATTACCCACTAAACCAGTCGTTGTAGTTGTAGTAATAATAATAATATCACCGTCATAATAATAATAATAATAATAATAATTATTATTATTATTATTGCACAGTTGACCCTCGTGCGGTGTGGTGCGGTGAGGATCTGTCCGTTCTCCCCTTTGGGGCTAAGATGCGAATGAATGTGTTTGAATGGATGAGTAAATGGGGAGTGTGTCGTCCTGTCTCGGCTACCTCCCTTTCCTTGGGGGAAGCAGCCTAGGTATATAGATAGATAGATTATTATTATTATTGTTATTTGCTGCTTCTAGACCTTTTTAAAACGAGCTTAGGCAGTAAAATCTGTGTTGAAATGAAGTGCTTTCAGGAAGAAATTGTACCACATCCTGAAAATATCTTCACTGTAAAGAAACACAAAATTTCTTCCCAACTTGGATGAGGATTATGTGAACCCGGTAGACTGCAGGCTTAATTTTCCCTTCTCCAATCCATCACCCTCATCCTTTCAAGGGATAGGGAAGTAGAGGGACGTTTGTATAGTCAGGCAATTAAGCCGCCCAGTTATATCAATGCCACCACGTGAAGGCGACCACTATATCATCCTCCACTACGTAACCAAGAGATATAAACAGTTGATCTCCACTATATAACCCTAATATAAAACCACGTAATCTCCACTACGTAACCCGTAAATGTATTCAATTAAACCTGGATTGTGTAACCTGGAAATATGAAGCAACATAACCTTTTACACTCCTCTATCACATACAGCATCACAAGGGATTTTTATTTCCCAGTCAAACTTATGATTCTTAACTTTCACTACCCTTCCCCCCTCACCCCACACCCCCAACCCTCACCATCCCCCCTCATCCCCCACACCCCCATCCCTCACCATCCTCCCTCGCCCCCACCCCTCACCATCCCCCTCCTTCTTAACTCCTTTCCCCACTGTTTCTTCCCCTCCTTTTCTCCCCTATACCCTTCATCCCATATTGCCTCTCCTTCCCTCCACCCTTCCCCACCCCCACTTCCTGGTACTTCTCCATATTCCCCACCCCTCAACCCTCCACCCCACTCCACCTCTCACATCCTTCCCCTACCCTCCTCTCTTCCTCTCCCCACAAACATCTTCCTCATCCTTCTTCTTTCTCTCACCCCTTCATTCATTACCCCCTCTTATACCATCCTTCCCCTACCATCCATTCACCCTTCCCCGCACCACCCTCAACCTCTCCTCTTCCCCACCATTCCCCTACCATTCTTTTCCTCCCCACACATCCCCTCCATAGACTCCACAACACCACACTTCCCACCACCACCACAATAAACCTCCACTTCCCTCTCTTTTCGCTACCCCATCCCTCTTCCTCATTCCCCTGCCTTTTCCCCCCCTCACCTCACTCCCTTCCCTACTCCTCAACCACTCCCACCTTTATCGGGCTATTCTTTATTTGACTCCCATTTTTTTTTTTTTAATAGCAAGACCTTCGCCCCCTCTTATTTAAGGAGAGGAAGGGAAAGTGACTTAGTGATAATGATATGCGGGAGAGAAAAGAAATAAAGGCGAAGTTTTTAAAGGTTTGGCTTGCTGGTAATGTGTGGGAGATTTGATTATTGTGTGCCCTGTGTTTTTTTTGGGTGTTTGGATGTGTGTGTGGGTGTTTTTGTTTCTGTGTGTATGTCTGGGTGGATGTTCATGTTTTGTGTGTGTGTGTGTGTGTGTGTGTGTGTGTGTTTTCTGCATCTGTTTGTGTATAGACAGTTACTGTACCGACAGCTTTGTGTGACGATCAGTAATTAATTTATTGTCCTTTCTGTACATTTTTTGGTGTTTTTTTTTTATCTGTGGATATAAAAATGTTTCTGGTGATTCAGGCATATGGTGAAACAGCTTAGCCCCTTCTGTACGCTGACACAAAATCTTATTCACATATTATTATTAAGATAAAAGGATATCTCATAAAGAGGGTGTTAAGGAGTAGTTGGATATTCTGTTGTTATTATTATTATTATTATACTAATAATAATAATAATTCAAGAAGAAGACGAAAAAGAATAGAAGAAAAGAAAAGAAAATAATAATAATAATAATAATAATAATAATAATAATAATAATACAAGAAAGGGAAAAAACAGCCATCCTCGCACTTGATGTATCCGGGTCACAGAGGGAATATGACGTGGAGGGGCATATCGTGGCCACGGAGCCGAGCCACACTTAGCATAGGCCGAGCATAGGTTAAGATTAATATGGTGATGGATTCCCGTGTACCTGGGCGTCTCCCCCCTGGATCAATACGTCTTGGCGTACTTTGCATCTCATCACACGTGCCGGGGAAAAAAAAAAAAAAAAAAAAAAAAAGGAAGAAGAAAAGAAACCTGCAGGGGGAGGAACGCAGCAGGGAAAAACCATTGAAAAAAAAGTTGGAATCGAAAATGTTATGGCTTTTGAGGATAATACAAAACTGAAATTATAACAGCTTTGGATGATTAAAAAAAAAAAAAAGGGGGAAATATTTCGGTTTGTGGGGATAAATCGAAAATGTTATGGATTTTATACATTTTATATTACTGCAGTATGACTTTGGACGACATAAAAAAAAATCTCCATCACTGCCTGCAACAATATTCGAGCTAAAAAAAATTGGCCTTTAACGATATTTAAAAAGTATGGAAAATAAGATTCGAGGATTATTCCCCCCCCCCTTGCAGGACATAGGTTATTTGGACACCATCGCTTTTCCTCAGCACGTAGTGGGAAAAACTGCAGGTGAGGCGCACGTCCAGGAAAACACATTAATAATCAGTGGAGAATTGTTACGTAAAAATCAGTGGGGGATTATTACGCCTTGGCAAGATATTTTTCCGCAATTCGTACCTTATCAAGAAAACTATCAAGGCCTGCAATCCGATGACGCAATTATTATTATTATTATTATTATTATTATTATTATCACCGTCATCATTATCATTACCACCATCATCACCATCCTCCACCTCCTTCTTCTTCTTCTTCTTATTATTATTATTATCGGTATTACCAGACGATTTCCTTCAACCAGGACAGACGTCTACTGGTGAAGGGGTTAATGAAGTCTATCTCTAACCCCTCCAGGTCCAAAAGTGTATCCCAAGCTGAAAGAAATCGTCTGGAGAGAAAAAAAAAAGTGAGGAATGAAGGGGTAAATGAAATGGCGGTGACAGTGATGAAAGTACAGATTAATGAAGTGTGTGTGTGTGTGTGTGTGTGTGTGTGTGTGTGTGTGTGTGTGTGTGTGTGTGTGTGTGTGTGTGTGTGAGAGAGAGAGAGAGAGAGAGAGAGATAACAAGCGGAATAAATCGCTAAAGGTGTTACGTAATCTCCAAAATCCCTTAGAATACATCCCTAAATCCTATGACAATTACGCTTTATTCTTGCCAGCGATAGACGATTTTACTCAGCTTCACAGGGATTTTTTAAAACCATATTAGTTAGACTTCCCTTCACTGACCAGCTTCATTGTTAGGGGGCTCTTCTGAATAAAATCGTCTGGATAGCGTGAATAGACCAGTGAATGATGTAAGGGGTTTGACAAGCCTATCCCTTCACTCCGATGACGCATTTTACTGATTTACTCTTGTTACCTCTAAGCGATTTTTTTTTAGCTGTTATTCTTCTTACCTCCGGACGATTTTATTCAGCTTATGAAATTCGTGAGGGGATTGAGCAGCCTACCCCTTCAATCCGATGACGCCTTCCACTGACTCTTGCTACCTCGAGGAGATTTTTTTTAGCTTGTATTCTTGCTACCTCCAGACGATTTCCTTCAGCCTACGAGAGGTCCCTGGCAGTAGAGGGGCTTCTATGTAAAACGAACAATAAATCAGGGTTATCCTTTTCCGCGATTTTTGCAACAACGCTGAATAGGTTGCAGAGAATCGAAATTAGTTGTTTTCACCATCAAATTGAATACTGATTTTTTTTTTAAAGTCAAATGAGTAGAGTTTTGTTTTTACCGTCAAATGAATACTGAGTTTTTTCTTGTTTTTTCTTTTACCGTCAAATGAGTACTGAGATTTTGTTTATGTTTTTTTTTACCGTCCAATTTGTATTTTTTTTTTTTTTTTTTTTTTTTTTTTTTTTTTTTTTTTTACCTCACGAACGCTGAACTACTCGAAAATGCGACACGGAGGTTTTCCATTTTTCTTGCCACCACCAGACGATTTTATTCAGCTTGGGGGAGACTTTTGAACCGGAGACGGTTGTGTATGTTACTGGGAATTTGTGTTACCAGCGATCTCATGAAAAACCTAGGGAAATTGTGAAATGAGTTTAAATTAGAATGGGTTAATTGAGGTTGGGTTAATTTAGGCTGTTGTTAGGTTAGGCTGGGATAGTCTAGGTTAAGTTTAGGTTATGTTAGGCTAGGTTAGGTTAGGTTAATTTAGACGAATGCCAAGTTATGTAAAGCGTTCATCCAAATTAACCTAACCTAACCTAACTAACCTAGCCTAAACTCAACCTAGATTATCCCAGCCTAACCTAACAACAGCTTAAATTAACCTAACCTTAATTAACCCATCCTAATTTAAACTCATTTCAAGAATTCCCTTGCAATTTCATGAAATCACTGGTTACACAAATTCCCTGTAAAATATATATACAGCCTTCACTATCCCTTTCTATCCGAGGGGTTTCCTAAGACAGTGAGAATAAAATACGAAAGACGTCATCGAAGTGAAAGGGTTTATAAATGAGCGACTGTTACATGACAGGAACCAAAATCTGAATGTTGCAAGAATATTAAGAAAAAGTGAATGTTGAACGAACGTATTTTACCGTTCTAATCACATGTGAAAGTTACACGAATCTGATCAATATTATAAATGCTGCGGGGGTCATGTTAACTACAGATCTCGAATACGCTGCTCAAAAAGTGGTCCTAATAATGTGTGCATGTTACTAGCCATCCACTTAGGTGTGGTATCACGTCTCCCATTTATTTTGGCCATGATTTTGTTCTGCTGTGAGAAGTATGTACCTGTATTCCTCAATCGATTAACATAAGTATAAATGCTGCACCAATACACAGCACCTTAACCCTCCACAGACGAGTATTACTGCATGTAGGTCTCTGCGGGGAAGGTAGTTGACATCCTGCCCTCCGCCTGCAGGCTCACAGTCTGTTACAACTGCACGATAAAAAAATAATAATAAGCTTAAATACCGCAAGGACAATGTAGGAATATGAGTGGCAGCTAACGCAAAGCTAAATGCGGCACGATTAATCAGCACCATAAATTGTTCACTACGAGAGGTCCATCGAAATGCTTTACTTCATTTGGCGGTATTCAAAATATAATAATAATAATAATAATAGTAATAATAATAATAATAATAATAATAATAATAATAGTAATAATAATAATAATAATAATAACAACAGTAATAAAAACGATCGAGGTTATTCTTGCAGGTAAATAAAATCGTTTAGGGACAGCAATGACAAAATAACAATTTGCAACTTTTATGATAAGGATATTGCACGGATACCTGAAATACACTACACGAAACCAGGCCAGATGTTAAGCGAACAATTAAAACTACAAGAAATGAACAAATAACTGTAAATATTGCAGGAATACCGAACACATGGCGATAACGGGAATAAACCACAGGAAAGTCTCATCTTATTACATCCCTAAAAATACTGCTTGGCCAACCTTTAAACATATTGCACGAATCTGGCGCACGGACTGCACGAATACTGGGCAGGGTGTGCACGATATATCCCGCGTGTATTAAAAGGGGTGGGCGTGTGTGCGGCAGATAAGGGCGGGGTATCTACTGCACACATCGGGAAATACGGTCTTAGGGGGAAACGAGAGGGAGAGGCACAGGTAAACTATTATTGTATCGGTGTCTTGCGTAATTGTTAGGTGTAAAAAAAATAATGGATGGTGAATAATGAAAGTTTTCGGAAATTAGTATACCGTTTGGTGGATGGCAAATACCGCTACCTGAATTTTAAAAAATATGATGAATGAACAATAGGATAAGATGGAGGGATGATGTGAAGATATACGAGTTATTGAGAGAGAGGGGGGAGTGAGCTGGGTGGAGGGCAGCGAAATGGCAGGGGACAGGGCGATATGGAGGCGATTTGTTTGTGGCGACCCAGTACGGGATTAAGGCGTCTGACAATAGATAGATAGATAGAATAATGGGAAAGAGTGAGACATGGATAAATATTACAGTACCCAAGTCTTGTTTTACTGTTATGTGGGGAAAAAATGTTTGGTGAATAGCAGCAGTGATGGTGCGATGAATGAGAAATACAGTGATATATACTGATACGTTTAAATCTATATAAACTTGAGTACAGATGATTATAAGCGACCAAATTCTGTCTCTCTGATTAATAACTGGAAAATGAATTAAAAAAAAAATACATGAAATTTGACAGTGTGCGAACAGGTAGGGGCACGCACCCTCCACTCACTTGGCGTAGGTGACTCGACAGTGAAAAACTAGCCAAACGGTATATTGTAGCCCAGCAAACCTATTACTACGCCGGGTAGGAGCCATATAGCCAAGTGGATGCCTTGTGGTCGAGTGGGTTACGGCACTTCAACCGGATAGGATACAGAAGGGTTTGCGTCCGAGGTATGGTTTGGGGTTACTGTTTACATAATGCCACTCAGGGGATAGCGAGGCTGGTAAACAAATAAATAATCAAATAAAAAAAATATAAAAATAAATAAATGGACTAAAAATAAAAACAGAAAATTCATGTGAAATAATAAAGTGAAGAAAATACATGTTAATCTGATGCTAACCTTCTTTCTTTATGTCGTTTATTTTACAGAAAGAAAGGTCCATGAATAAAAAAAGCGTGGATAAAAAAAAGTTACATGGATATATAATTATTGATCGAGTAGTCGTAAGAGAGAGAGAGAAATTCACCTCATTTAAATATCCCTATCCATCTTCCTCCTCTTCTTTCTCTCATCGATATCCCTATCCATCTTCTTCCTCTTCTTTCTCTCATCTATCTCTCCCCCCCCCTTCTGTTCTTACTCTTCCTCTTCCCGCACTCTACTCCTTCTCTCTTCTCTTCTCCACCTCCTCCTCTTCCTTCCTTTCCCCCTCTTCCTTTTCCTCTTTAATTCCTCCCATCTTCTTCCTTCCCCTCTTCCTCTTCCTTCTTTTCCTCCTCGTTTCCTTTCTTTCAAATTCTTCCTTCCCCTCTTCTCCTCCTCTTCCTTCCCTGTTCTTCTTCCTTTCCCACTTCTCCTCTTGCTTCCCCTCCTCTTCTTTTTCACCCTCCTTATTCCTCCCTTTCCCACGCTTCCCGTTACTGCTCCTCTCCAGTTCTCTCTTCTTCTTTCTTCCTCTCCTCCTCTTCTTTCTTCACCCTCCGTCCTCCTCCTTTTTCCCACGCTTCCCGTTACTGCTCCTCCCCATTTCTCTCTTCTCCTTTCTCTCCTCCCTTTCACTGGCTCCATCAGATTTAACTGTTTTATCGCTGTTTTAGTGTTATTGGTTTGAGCTCAGGCTTTCTCTCTTTTCTTTGTTCTCTCTCTCTCTCTCTCTCTCTCTCTCTCTCTCTCTCTCTCTCTCTCACACACACACACACACACACACATATATACACAATGAAAAACTGGTACTTAAAATGGGATAAAAGGATTACTAAGAAGAGAAAAAGAGGATGAGTGAAAAAATAAAAAATAAATAATGGAGAATATGAAGAAGAAATAGACTGACACTTACAATTTGGAAGGGAAGTGGAAGACGACGAAGAAAAAGGCAAGAGGGTTGAACAGAAGGAGGAGAAGCAGGCAAAACATACGTGATTAATAAAAGGATTGAGAAAACTGAGGAGGAGGAGGAGGAATAAAAGAAGGAGTCGACCAGTAAAGCAAGTGGCCTTTAGGTAGTGGCCCGTCCCTCCACATCTGCCTTGTCCCTCCACACCTGTCCTGCTCCTCCACACCTGCCCTGCTCCTCCCCACACCTGTCCTGTTCCTTCACACCTGCCCTGTCCTCCACACACCTATCCTGCTCCTCCACATCTCTCCTATTTCTCCACACCTGCCCTGTCCTGTCCTTCCATACCTGTTGTCCCTCCACACCAGTTCCTTCACACACCCGTCCTGTACCTCCACACCTGTGCTGCCCTGTCCTTCCATACCTGTTGTCCCTCCACACCTGTCCTCTCCCGTCCTTTCACATCTGTCCTGTTTCTCCACACCTGTCCTAGCACACCTACCCTACACTCTGTTTCACCCAGACATTTCTAAAGGAGTGTGAGAAAGGCGGAGGGTGAGGAATAGGCGGGGCAGGGCAGGGCAGGTCAGGGCAGGGGTGTGGGAGCGGGGGTCAGGGATAGACAGACGGAGAGATAGATACGTAGATAGGTAGAGAGACAGACAAAATCACCTTTCATAAAATGTACGTAGGTAACTTTTTATAACGGTATATTTGAGAGAGTGAAAACCCGTCACTTCAAACATTATAAAGAGATAAAACCCGTATCACATTGTTCGCCTGTTTACACCTACCATACACAACTGTTAATTCCGTCGCATAAATATTTCTCAGTTACATAAACTAGACAAAATCCTCTTATTCTGAACTAAAAATGAATATTCGTTCCAGTAAAACTATACAAAGGGAACTGAGACACGTGAACTGGGGTAACACGCATCTTATACCCTGTCCACTTTAACTTGGCCTAAAATTGCCACCTCTCTACCTTAATCACTGAGCCGTAGCAAAGAGACTGTAACTTAAATAGGGTGATACTCTCAAAGAATCCTAGGAGAAAGAGCCGTTTGACTGATTATATTGCTGGGTAAATTAAGTTGATTATATTGCTGGTTATGTTAAGGTGAAAGTTAATGTAAGATAAAAACACAAACTTAGGCACTAAAAAAATTATCTGACAGTCCCATACTACGGCACAGAGGCAAACATGACCAGTATGTGAAGAAGGAAGCAGGCAGTATGTGAAGAAGAAATGGAGGAGGAAGAAGTGGAATAAGTAATGGAAGTGAATGATGATATGAGGTTCAGATACGTGGAGAAGGGGAAGAAGGAGGACAAGAAGAATCGGAGGAGGAGGAGGAGGAGGAGGAGGAGGAGGAGGAGGAGGAGGAGGAGGAGGGGGAAGGGAGGACAGAAAGAAAGAGCACACACACACACACACACACTAGTAAACAACTCTCTGATTTCTTCCTAGGCATATAAGGGAGGAGGGGAATTGGTAATTTATGAGAGAGAGAGAGAGAGAGAGAGAGAGAGAGAGAGAGAGAGAGAATGGAAAATGTTTCTTTGGAGATTTTTCTTTCCACGTCAAACACGGAAAGGAAGAGGTGGGATTTCTCTCTCTCTCTCTCATAACGGGAAGAAGGTGGCGGTCTGAGTCTGCAGCCAAGAAATAATACACACTTTGGACGCATGTTTTGTGTGTGTGTGTGTGTGTGTGTGTGTGTGTGTGTGTGTGTGTGTGTGTGTGTGTGTGTGTGTGTGTGTGTGTGTGTGTGTGTGTGTGTGTGTGTGAGAGAGAGAGAGAGAGAGAGAGAGAATCCTAACAGTGGAAGGCTTAGAACTACCTCAATTAACCCTTCCACTGGTACTAACGCACTTACAACAGGTGGTTTATTCAGGTAGACACCAAATAACTTCTTCACCTTGAGAAATCCTGCTAGTCAAAATAATAATAATAATAATAATAATAATAACAATAATAAAAAGAAAAGTCGTGTTGAAATATAAATAGTAGTCTAGAACTGCTTAAAGAACCACAGATAAGGGGTATATATGAGAAAGAATTTTGACTATCTAGTTTTTTTTATAACATACTATTTTTCGCTCGTCAGGGAAAACGGGTCGACAGAAATATTTAGAATGTTTAATCTTCACCTTTAAAAAAAAAAAAAAAAAAAAAAAAAAAAAAACATTCTTTTATACACCAGAAATACACATCAGATACATCCATACACCAGAAACACACATCATACATACAAATATATATACACTTTGCTTTTATATCATTTGGATTCCTTGTCCTATTTCGGTATATTACTGTGTATAACACCAGATGGTATTATGTCTGCTGGGGAAAACCTTGTGTCTGAAATGGCTGAGTTCCTCTCGATAATCAAATTCAATGACGCCTTTTCTCACTCTCTGTCAATCAATCAACCCATCTATCCATCAATCACTCTATCCATCCATCTCTCTGCCGCCAGAAATCTCGATAATCCTATTCAGTAACACTTCGCTTTTTTTTTTTTTCACTGTGTGCCCACCTGACTGTACTGTACATCTAACCATCTATTTGGCAAGTTAGCTGGCAAGATATCTGTCTGCCTGGTGGACGTCACAAACCTCGGGCCTGCATATAAAAGATCACAATATTGAGAAGCTCCGTCAATCTAGTTTTTCCAGTTTTCCAAAATATGTTTTTACCCACCAGACGCAAGAATATTAAAGTGTTAAGAAAATTCAGCTTTTCAGATATTTCCAAAATCTGCCCCCAGAGAAAGAGAGAGAGAGAGAGAGAGAGAGAGAGTCACAAGGAAGTAGTAAACAGAAATATAAAAGAGAAATATAGACAGAAATGTTAATAATATTCCAACTTTCCAACGCAAGCCTTCAGAACTCCCCGCAAGAAGAAAAATAGGCAAGTTCAGAATTTAATCTTTCCAAGGTCTTTCAGAATGTACCATCAGTGTCAAAGTCCAAAAGGGGGAATATACATCATCATCATCATCAACAAAACTACAAGCGCCGTCATCATCATCATCAACATCATTACGAGCATCATCATCATCATTACAAGCGCCGTCATCATTATCATCACCATCATTACGAGCATCATCATCATCACTACGAGCATCATCATCATCGTCACCTTACTTCCAACTAATACACGACAAATATACAACTAAACAATAATAATTCCTAATCTAAGTCTACCACAAACACTGTCATTCGAGTTTCCAGAGTATGCGTTTTCATCAAATTCACTGCTGTTCCCACGACCGCTACTTCGATTCCCATTGTTCAGGGCATTTGTGACAACTTCTGTTCGGTCAAAAAAGTGTTCTTTCATAATATCAATATTTCTCTCTCTCTCTCTCTCTCTCTCTCACACACACACACACACACACACACACACACACACACACACACACACACACACACACACACACACAATATAAATCTATCATATATTAAGCACAGACGGTCCAGCATTGGTACCCAAAATGGTGTAATATGAAGGTTTTTGGCGCCATAATACTGATGCTTCTCACTCCAAAAAATTGGCTAAATCTAACATATATTCAACACAGACGGTCCGATATTAATGCCCAGATGGTGTTATGCGAAGGTGGGAGGACTCAGGGAAAGGAGCAGAAAAATCGTACACACTTACACACACGAACTGTGACCCAAATCCAGCGATCAGTCACAAATCTAACGTCACATTTACATACTTGATTTTCAGGCAGGCTTTTTTTTTTTTTTTCCGCAGTCGTAAGTCTGGTGGGTCTGCTGTCTCTCTCTCTCTCTCTCTCACTTCAATTCTGTCTACCTGTATTTTTGTTTATGTTTGTCTGTGTGCCTATCTCTCTCTTTCTCTCTCTCTCTCTCTCTCTCTCTCTCTCTCTCTCTCTCTCTCTCTCTCTCTCTCTCTCTCTCGTGATTTATGAGTGACAGATTTGGCGTTTCGTGCCTTTATTTCTACTTATATTCTTCAAGGTAATATATTTTTAGCTTGTCCTTGGAATTTCGATTTCTACTGAGAGAGAGAGAGAGAGAGAGAGAGAGAGAGAGAGAGAGAGAGAGAGAGAGAGAGAGAGAGAGAGAGAGAGAGAGAGAGAGAGAGAGAGATGACTTTTTTAGTGTGTGTGTGTGTGTGTGTGTGTGTGTGTGTGTGTGTGTATGTATTTAATTAGTGCATTATAGCATGGTAAGTGAACTATCTGTAACCTAAGAGCGAATTATTGGGAAAGAGATATTCGTAGTCTGCGGGGGTATTAATTAGAAAAACATACCGTTGAAAAATATAATAATAATAACAATAGTAGTAGTAGTAGTAGTAGCAGTAGTAGTAGTAGTAGTAGTAGTAGTAGTAGTAGTAGTAGTAGTAGTAGTAATAATAATAATAATTAATAATAATAATAATAATAATCCATCCATCCATCATCTAATCCTACGTTGCCCCATGAGGAGAGTAGGAGCCCGGGGGTAGGCAAGTTGGTCCTGGCATTTAAGATGACAGTGACCAGCCTCACTCAATAATAATAATAATAATAATAATAATAATAATACATGATGTAGTAGTAGCAGCAGTAGTAGTAGTAATCATCATCATCATTACTATTACCTTAACCCTATTATTACCATCACCATCATCACCACCATCACCATCAATACCACCACCACCACCACCATCATCACCACCATCCTCCTCCTCCAATCTCATTTTCCTCCATATTTAACCTCACATTTAATATCCATTCATCCAGGGCCATCATTTCCAGGTCTTCCAGAAACTCTCTCCAGTATATCTCGTCTTATAAGATATACCCATCCATCTTAAAATTATACTCCCGCTGCAGGCACTCTCGATATACTACAGGAGTGATCTTGTCCAGGGGTGTGTAAGGGCGTTGGTCCCACTACTTCACTGTGTAACTCTCACCCTTTTGGCATTTCCCTAATTTCACCTCGATATATATTTCTCTACTATTTTTGTACGTTTTAGGCTTGATCTCGGGCAGCACATCTTCTCTGGTTGATTTTCGAATTATTTTGATGTATACTGGCATTATTTCTTATTTATTTTAGTCGCCTGATAAAGTACGGTATATTTTTTTGTGAGTTTCGTGTCATTTTGATGTATATATATAACTTTACATATATATTTTTCTGGAGTTGGATGAAGTACTGCTCAGCTATATTTTCCTGAGTGTCGTATTATTTTGACGTATACTAGCATTGCCTTTATTTATTTTAGTGGTGTCTGATGGAGTACAGCATACTTTTTACTGACATTCGAATTATTTTTATGTACACAAGCATTAAGCTTTATACAATTTGGTGGAGTCTGATATATTTCAACATTGTTCTGCTATATCTGAACATTATTTCTGATATATTCTGTACCTTTTTTTTATATATTTGGTACTTACGCTGATAAAGCTTAATATTATTCATGAGTACTTCAAAGCAATAGTGATATATCCTGCAATATTTCTTCATATATATATATATATATATATATATATATATATATATATATATATATATATATGTTTTTGGTAGCTTATGTCAACATTTTACATTTTACCAATATCATTCAAACTTTGAGTAGGCTATTATTTTTAAAAATCATCAGCACTGCCTTTTGTATTTTGCAAATATTTTTAACACCTTGTATCTGTATCTCCATCAGTTCGTATGGGGTACACTGAAAGACTGAACGTTATCCTCGGACGAACAGTGATAATTTCATTGTGCACCTCCTCATGCTGGGCACGTATTAATCAGGAAGGGGTTGCCGTCTGTGTAGTGCGAGCAACGCATATGAAGGTTTAAGTGATGTATTTATGTAAGCAAAAAGTCTGCACTGACTATGGTAAGTCATTGCTATGAATCTACTGGGTATACACTGAGGTTGGGATGCTGACGAATTTAGTACAGTATTTCCATGAGAATTTTACTCTTGCACTAACATGAGAAGATTGTATACATTATTCTCCCTTTCAGTACGATGACAAGTTGTATTTAATTCATACTGACGTTAGATTATTTTATTTATGTTAACAAAAGCATAATCTTGTGAGTATTTAGTATTTTCCTTGCACAACTCAAAATTACTTAGAGGCCTTGGCATATTCTCGCAACAACAGGATATATATTGGTACGATGATGATGATGATGATGAAGCAAACACCATCAACACCTTTTCATCGAGGTATGCCCTTAACTGAACAAAATCATATGCCAGTACTAAGAATAAAAATAAATAGATAAATAAATAAAAATAAAGGAGTGATTGTGTGGCGGAGTTAAAAGGGCTGGGCTTTGGGTCTACTCAAGGACTCAGGCGGGACGTGGCAGGTAAAAGCTGAGAATAAAATGAGATGGATGATTATGTGCAGGTATTTCTCTCTCTCTCTCTCTCGTACCAAAACAACTTCCTTATTTTTACTGTCCTCCTCCAGCCTCTCTTCTTTCTCCTGGTCACCCTACATACCTCCTCCTCCTTGCTCTATTTCCTTTCCTTCTACAATATCTCTCCCTGCAACTGTCTTCCTTCCAGGTTCTCCTTCCCCGCTCCTCTCTCTTCATCGTTTTCCTTCACGATCCCTTCTTTCCTCCTCTCCTCCATCTCTTCCCCTCCCCTCACTCTCTCCCTTCCTCCTCTCCCCCCTTTTCCTCTACTTCCTTCCCCCTATCCTCACCCTCTTCTCTCCCTGCCACTCTCCTTGCCTCTCCTCTCCTCTCTCTTCCTTACTCTTTCCCTCTCCATAGTTCCTCTCTCCCCCACACTGTTCCTCCCTACACCTTCCTCTCTCCCCGAAATTTTTTCCATAACTTCCCCCTCCCCACATCCCTACACCTTTCCCCTCCCTTTCCGCTCACTTACCTGCCTCACCTTCTCCCTCCACCTCCTCCCTCTTCTTTCTCCTCCCACTACCCTCTCTCCCTTTCCTTTCTCCCTCTCTCCTCTCTCCCCGCATTTTCCCTACCCCCCCTTTTTCTCCCACTTCTCCCTCTCCCTACATCCGTCTCCCTCCCTACCTCCTTCTCCCTCTCCTCTCCATCCCTCCCCCCTTTTCTTCTCTCTCCTACCCCCTCCCTTTTTTTTCCACACTTCTTTCTTTACCTTTACCTTTCTACATCCCTCCCCCTTCCTACTTGCTCCTCCTCTCTTCCCTATTCCCTACCTCCTGCCTTTCTTTCACCCTCCCGCACCGTTCCCCACCCCACCTCTTCCTTATCAGATAGCAGGACGCGAATCTAAAGCCAGATCAAGGGGAGAGATAGCAGTCTCGAGCGTCTCTCAGCAACCACGAGACACACAGATACCCGAGACTGATAAGGGAAGATAAGGGTGGGAGGGGGGGGAGGCCTCGCAGTGGGCACGGGGCCAGTGGGGAAAAAAATGGTAATGGCGAAATGTTTTGTGCAATAAGTGGTGATGCTGGAATGTGTGTGTGTGAGAGAGAGAGAGAGAGAGAGAGAGAGAGAGAGAGAGAGAGAGAGAGAGAGAGAGAGAGAGAGAGAGAGAGAGAGAGAGAGAGAGAGATGATGATGATGATGATGATGATGATGATGATGATGAAGGTGATGATGATGATGATGGCTAAATGTTATGCAAAGTAGACAATGATGGTGAAACGTTGGTGTGTAGAGTGAAGGTGGCGAGTGTTTGTTAATCTTTGCACCTCGGGGGACGATTTATCTGTTTCACTCTGGCTAACTCAAGACGATTTTATCTGCCAGTGAGAAAGCTCCCGAGGCCTGAAGGTTAATAATGAAAGAAGCCAAAGTCACTGAAAGAACTCATGGCAAAAACTGAAATGATTTGTTCCAAGCTTTTGTCGTTTCATGAGTTATTTTTATTCTGGTTTTTCCTAAGCTGTATAGTGCTCATTCTCCCTTCATCCTGCTGATTTCGGCGTGTGTGTGTGTGTGTGTGTGTGTGTGTGTGTGTGTGTGATAAAGAAACCATTTTTCAACAGCCCTTCCTCTTCCTTTCGGGGGACAGGGATCTTTGTATAACCGGGCAACTCCACCGCCTGGTTATATCAGTGCCACCACGTGAAGGCGACCCTCTCCAGAGCCTCTTATCTCTTTACTGAAAAGGAATTTTTATCACCAGAAACCATAAATGTAAATCCTATCCTGCCTACACTTAAAAGTAATAATAATAACAATAAAAATTAATAATAATAATAATAATAATAATGTCGGCCGTGTCAACCCATTCAGCCTCACGACGAACATTTTAATTTCTTCTTCCAATCTTCAGACGATTTCATTCAGCTTCAGGGAAATTTCTTTCACTAAAGGAGTTAAGATATTGTCCTCCTTAACCCCTTCAGTACGAAAACCTTCTTGAATAAAATCGTCTGTAAGAAATAAAACGGAAAAATGCGCCATGGGACTGAAAATAAATCCCTTGAACCGCTTTCGTACATTTCCATTAAATTTCCTCTGATTTCTCGCCCTTCTAGTGAGTGTAAATTTAATTCTCTTAGGCCATTCGCATAAGGAAGGCTTGTGGTGGTGTGAGAAGTGAAAAGAATTGAGAGATGTGAAGACAGAGATAGACAGATAGATAGATAGATAGATAGATAGATAGATAGATAGATAGAGAGAGAGAGAGAGAGAGAGAGAGAGAGAGAGAAATACAGGTGAAAAAAAAAAACACCAAGAAAATGAAAGAATAAATAAGAGAAAGTTAAAGAAATATGAGACAGACAGACAATAAAGATAGCATTAAACAGAAATCACTAAGGCAATTTCTGTGTAAAAAGGGAGGAGCCAGAGAGGGGCAGAGAAAGTGCTGCACAGAGAATCCATAGGGTCTAAAATCCTACTGAAGTGTGTAGGGTTTTCGTCTCTAAGGAAAGGTGGATTGGAAAAGGTAGGGTGGAAAGAATGTTATTATTAGTAACGATGGGAAGGAATTAGATAAACAGATAGATAGATGATGATACACAGCTTTAGATAGAAAGACAGTAGGTAACTAGGCAGACACATATTTTAAAAAAAAGATAAGCAGACTGTAAGAGAGAGAGAGAATCAGGAAACACCAAGAATAATAAAATGATAATATATTTCAATTCCAAAATCACCAAATACTTTCACACACATAGATATTTTTTTTTTAGTAATTCTACCTAACCTCACTTTAAGGGAAATAAATTCTAAGGACAATTTCTAAGATGAATTTATAGGCAGTTCTTTCCTATTTTCTTGAGCAATGTATTTCCTGGAGATGTTTGTGTGTTTTAGTCTTTCTGCCGACCAATGTTTTTATTCAGGCAGGGAAAGGACAGAAAAGCATGTGTGTGTGTGTGTGTGTGTGTGTGTGTGTGTGTGTGTGTGTAAGAATGCATGTACAACTACAGACACAGGGCAAATGTTAAGTAATACGAAGGCCAGGAATACAAACCGCTATGTACGAAAAAATATCACGATCGCTAATAATAAGCAAAAAAACAGGATCCTTCCCTCCTCAGTAACGATGGCCTTTAGGGAGTACGCCACACACAGCACTAATCAATTCAGGTCGAGGACGCACTTATAACCCTTTTCCACATCTTCAGATCGAGGATGTAATGGTTTTACTCTTCCATTAGACGGTTTTATTTGTAGTGAGCATCCTGGGAGTGAAGGGGTTAATGAAGACTATTATATAACCCCTAAACCTCAAATAATCTCCCTTCAGCTGAATGAAATCGTCTGGGGAGAGCAGGAACATCAAACCCCCTTCAGCTCCAAAAGCCCAAGCTGAATAAAATCGTCTGGAGGCGGCAAAAATAAAGTAATGAAAATCTTACGTCCTAGGTATACGGAAATGAAGGATGTGGCAAGGAAGAGGGACCAATAAGGCTCATTTTTATAGCATTTTAATTAGGATTCTCGCCTCTATGACCCGTAACCTGAACACTACGCTCTATACCTTATTGAGTTTACCCTTAATATTTCGCTCTATTGTCATTTTGGTCGAACTTTAAGCGTTTTTTGGTGTGATTTTGGTCCTTATGACTTCTGGGCGCTGAAATTAAAAAGGCCTGAGATAGGATAATGCTATAAGGGTGGTTTTTATACGGTGAGGAATAGGGATTTTGAGTTTAAAATGCGTGGGGTAAGGATTTTCATGGTGTGTGTGTGTGTGTGTGTGTGTGTGTGTGTGAGGGAGAGAGAGAGAGAGTAGTGAGTGGGCTTTAATTCTCAAGAGCTGATTATCTGCCACGCCCCTCTCCTTGTGTTTTACGAGAGAGAGAGAGAGAGAGAGAGAGAGAGAGAGAGAGAGATGTTACAGCAATATTCATACAAAGACTGCACAGACCTTACGGTAGTTTTTTTGTGGTCCAATAATATATATATATATATATATATATATATATATATATATATATATATATATATATATATATATAGATATAGATATAGATAGATAGATAGATAGATAGATAGATAACCTGAGTCTAGCAATGGGACAGCAATGTAAATGGCTCTTCCCTCACCCTCCAGAGCCTCCGGCACTGCCTCGCACAGGAAAACAGGGAAACGGAACATCTTGCCGGGGGGGTGGGGGAGGGAGGGGGTGACTGCTAGGTAGTTGAAAATAAGAGAGAGAAGGGTGAGCAAAGGTGGGGAGGCAGATGGAAGAAAAAAAAGTGGGAGGGAGATAAAAGATGGAGAGGAGCAAAATGGGAGAGGGAAGCGTGAGTCCTGTGACCTGTATTAAAAAGGGCGGGGTCACGAAAGGGAGGGAGGGGGAGGGGAGGGGAGGGAGAGGGCAGGGGGAGGGGAAGACAGAAGGAGCGGGGGAGGAACGAGATTTAATATGGAGGAAAAAGTGAAACTGAGAGAGAGAGAGAGAGAGAGAGAGAGAGAGAGAGAGAGAGAGAGAGAAACGGGAAACTATAAAATGCCGAAAGTTGAGAATAAGATGCTTGGGGTCATGTGTGGAGAGACCCGCCCTCTCTCTCCCTCTCTCTCTTATCTCCCCGAACCTCTCTCTCTCTCTCTCTCTCTCTCTCTCTCTCTCTCTCTCATAATCTGTAGTTTGATAAGTTAAAATCCAAACCCTCAAATGCTACAAATATTCTCTACAATTTTCGGTCCTAGCCTAGTCAATACAGGTACTATATATTTCTCTTATGGGTGTTGGAGAGGGACGCCTTCACGTGGTGGCACTGATACGATCGGACGGATTCACTGCACAGGTATACAAAATCATCCTCAGCTTCTTCCCTATCGCCCGCAAGGAGGATAGTGGACTGAGGGTAAAGGGGAACGTCAGCCTGCAGTCCAGCGAGTTCACATTTCACACAAGCCGGGGTCCAAAGCAATAGCGTGTCATTTAAGCTACCAGAAAACGATTTAATCCTTTTTCTCTTCATTTTTTATTTTAGTTCTTGCTACTATCAGACGATTTTTTTTTAGGCTGTGGAGGGATTTTTCGGACTGGAGGATATTGTTATAGTTTCTTTAATCCCCTCACGACAAGAAATCTCCCCAAGCTGAATAAAATCGTCTGAAGGCAACTAGAACAAATCAGTAAAATATATCACCGGACTGAAGGGGTTACCAGACGATTTTGTTAGTCTTTGGAGAGCTTTTTAGGACTGAAGGATATTGTTGTGGCCTTCCTTACCTCCCTCTTGACAAGAAATATCCCCAAGCTGAATAAAATCGTCTGACAGCAAACAAAAATGATAAATACTACTACTACTACTAATAATAATAATAATAAATCAGTAAAACACATCGACGGACTGAAGGGATTAATTCGGCTTTGGAGGCGAAAAACAGTCTCTAGTAACCCTTTCAATGCGATGATTTTTTTCCCCTTGCTATTGCCAAACGAAATTAAACCTTATGGAGAACTCTCGTAGTGAAGGATATTAAATACGTCGATGGGGTAAAATTTAACACAGACAGCTGACTTTCTTTGCTTTCTCTGTATTCTCAGGGTTTGGTTATAAAATGCTTTTATAATTCCTACACATTTTCCTGGTTTCATATTTTTCCTATCGATTTAAATGTTTTTCCAAAATATTATCAACGATTTGCACTTCGATCTTATCAGTAATAAATCCTATGACATGTTTTCCTCCCCTCCCACTGAAAAAGACTGAATTATCGGGGTTTATAAGGGTGTGTTCACTTTGTAACCATTTTCCGTCATTAACAAATCCGGATACATTTCAGCACAGCGTCTTGCCTATCTCATTTATAGGCTACAAGAACAGACCAATATCCGACACTAAACCCTGTAGTCTTCGCCCTTAGACGTTAATGTAGTCTGATTCTGTACTTATATAGCATCTCTTGTTTACATCCCGTACGAAATTATGATCTACCTAAACACACGGCCGCTGCAACCATGAGACCTCTGTGGCTCGAAGACTCATGCGAAGAATTAAAAACCATCTTCATAAACTTTCCCAATCTCTGGAATCGTTTAACATGCTATCACTCAAGCTGCTTCGTACTGGTGCCTGTATCTCTCTCATGCAGCTAATAAATAACAAAAAAATCCCGGTAATCTGACCGAATCGTAATAACCAGCTTGTAATTCATAATCCATACTGTCGCATCTTCAACTGCACTTCAGGAAATTTTGGGACATACTGATCTTTCGTCTGTAAATGTCTCCTACGCGACAAACACAAACCTCTCACAATCCCACGCAGAATTACAGGTACGTCTACAGGTTAATTCCAACTTTCGGGGACTGTGTCAGCCCTGCGTAATTTACTGAAAGCCTGAGTTAAAGATTTCGATATTTTACTTCATTTCAGAAACCAGAGCGACAATGAAAGGGTTAACCGTCTGTATATGGGCATGGGAAACTGCAGAAAACATGAGCATATTTTTTTTCTTGTGTTCTCTGAGGTAAATACTGATGCAAGATGTGTGTGTGTGTGTGTGTGTGTGTGTGTGTGTGTGTGTGTGTGTGTGTGTGTGTGTGAGAGAGAGAGAGAGAGAGAGAGAGAGACGAGAATGAATATTGAGAAAGGGAGAGGAATATGTGAGTAGAGAGGGAAGGGTCAGAGGGGAAGGAGAGGGGAGGGTGAGAGGGGAAAGACTTGGAGAGGGGAGACGGGGGAGGGTGAGGTGGGTGACGATAGCACAAGCTCCAAAATGTAGATAAGAAGGGAACAAAGACACATCGAACTTATCTGACCATCTCTCTCTCTCTCTCTCTCTCACACACACACACACACACACACACACACACACACACACACACACACACACACACACACACACACACACACACACACACACACACACAGTCACATTTAAGCATCCTACTTTTTTTTTTTTTTAATGAAGAAACGACCAACGCGTGAAAATATAAGTAAAAGAAGCCAAATTCACAATCCATTCATATTTATAGTTCTGGACACAATGCTTTTGAAAGACAGGGGGTCATAGGCAGAGGGAAAGACAGGTTGAGGATAGTTCTTCCAGAGTTGATCAGTTGTGCACATGGACTGAGAGTACTAGTTAACGCCAGGTAGAATAAGGGCGAGAGTGTGTACCTATATGGGTGTTGTGTTTATTCCGTAATGGGGGGAATGGAAGGAGGCAAAGGGAGCAGCTTTCAGTGTAATAAAAATAATAAGGAGGGAATAATACAACACAGCGGGGAATAGAGAAAGTCTGAAGTGGGGCGGTACAAGGAGGAAAGTCGAGTCGAAAAGCCTCTGACCCACTCCGTTTTCAGGGCTGTGCAAGGGACCCCTCCTCCCCTCGCCACTCACATATGTGATAGAAAAAAAGCCTCTCACTTTGAAAAGGTTTGGAATGAATAATCTTGCGTCTGAAGTATTCACCATGGCATCATTTCCACTCTAAATGTCTTCAATTACCTGTATCTGTATCAATCCATATTAGGCCCACTGCAGACCAGAATTTCTTGGTGCGATTGATACCCAGAACTAACCCTTCCCCACGCTACCGAAGAACGAATGGGGATGGGATGTCTGTAGATGAGTGATGCATGTGGAAGTGGACGTGTTGTAACGGCTGTGTTTGTGCAGTGTTAGAGGGTGTATACTAACCCTTCCCACCGCTAGCGAAGAATGAATGAAGGAAGGATATCTGTAGGAAGAGTAATACACGTGAAATTGGACGTATTGTAATGGCTATATTTGTGTTGTACGAGTATTAGTGTACATATACCATCGACAGAACCGGCAGGATGCGAACATATGGAAGGATATGAAAGGACATACTATACACACCTAGTTTATATGTCCGCCAGGTTGGAGTTCAAACCCTAGACTCGAGGTCCAGGCATCATGGGACAAATATGGCACTGGGCAAGCCTTCGCAGCTCCCTAAGATTAACATAAAACTAAGTCAGTCTAGGAAATCTATTTAGTGTAAATCCATCACATTTTTTACAACAAATCTCTAAGTTTAATTAAATCGTCAGAGTTGTAAAAACTGTATATCAAACCTAATCATTACAGTGAAAGATTTAGCAGGAGACTTTAAAATCCTTAAGTTTCCTATGGTTTCACTTTGAACTTTTCAGTGAAAAGGAAATAAAGATGTATTTCTTCCTATGACTCCCCAAACAACCAATTCCAAACTACTATAAAAGAATTTTTATCGTGTTAAAAGAACTGCACAATCATTCACATAAAGGTAAACGATCACCAGTGCTTTCAAGTAAATGTATAATCATCTAAGATACAACAATAAAGCAGTGCAATATATATATATATATATATATATATATATATATATATATATATATATATATATATATATATATAATCATCTAAGATACAACAGTAAAGCAGTGCAAAAATATATATATATATATATATATATATATATATATATATATATATATATATATATATATATATATATATTCAGCCTAATTTGAAGATAACCACTTAAAACTGATAAATAAAACGGAAATTACACATAATCTACAAAAGCTAGTCAATAAATGAATAAAATGTTTTAAAAGTTACAATTAAATCAGTTCCAAATGGAGGAAAAAAATCTCAATATCGGTATACCTTTTCAGCCCGCCTCACAACAGGTGCATAAAAATCGGCAAAGGAAGAGAAAGTTGCACATACTCCACGAAAATATAATTACGTACAAGAAAATCGTGTCCATCGCACACAATAATTGATTTCGAAATGGTAATTGTTAAGCTGCGATTACCTGTGCGTCGTTAATTAGCAGAGGACGCGCAGGTAAGTTACACAGATACACAGAGAACACAGACGCTACGGTCCTTACTTGGTGGTTCGGATTTAATATTAATGAAAAGACTTATTTCTCTGATTACGAGAGAGAGAGAGAGAGAGAGAGAGAGAGAGAGAGAGAGAGAGAGAGAGAGAGAGAGAGAGAGAGAGCACACTTTACGGCCTAATTAACTAGTCTGGCTTTAATATTGAAAAAATTTCTAATTACCCAACTTCAGTATAAAAAAAATCACTACAAGGGCTCACTCCACAACTATTATCATCTGGCAATATGCAAAATACAGTGAATAACACGCAATCGTAATGAAGGGCTTATTGGAAACTGCATCAAATCCGTTCACCACGAGGGCGGTGCTGGAGAGGGGCGCCTTCACGTGGTGGCACTGATATAACGGGACGGATCGACTGCCCACTAATACGAACACCCCTCAACGCCCTGCCAGTTCCCCGAAAGCGATGGTGGATGGTGGACTGTGGGTGAGGTGCAGTTTCAGCCTTCAGTCCAATGGGTTCATGTTCAGAAGAGACTCGGGATATCATGACGGACGCAGCAACACCACCAACTACAAAGGGTCTATCTCATGCTGAACAAAATCGTCTGATGGCTGCAAGAATACAAGTGGAGACGTGTAACCGTTTCAAGAAGGCAGACACAAGGGTGGGTTATATCCACCAAGGAGCAACGCACTACAAGACGGAAAATACGGGGGTTGTAAATTAAGTAGGTTGTCAGTTACTGAGGTAATCAGGTTTTAATGAAGGCAGGTGTGTATGTATATGACCACCACACACCTGCTCAAGATGTGAGTACACGAAAGCGCTGGGGATATTTCGTGTTTCCTTTTCCTTGTGGATATCAGCATATTATATATATATATATATATATATATATATATATATATATATAGAGAGAGAGAGAGAGAGAGAGAGAGAGAGAGAGAGAGAGAGATGCCTGTTGCGGGTCCACTCCAACACCCTCAATACTGCACAGTGAATACATAGAGGTATACTGTATACTGTAAATCAATCAACATCTGCACTATAGGTGCAGGGAATCTTTAAACGAACGAACATTACTTTGAAAGAAAACTTTTGTGAAAAAAAAAAAAAAAATCTTTTTAATGTCTTAACCTCGTACTTAATCCACCACTTTCCCAAGCTTGAAAAATAATGATTATCCGATTCACTAAAGAAAATTTCTTATAGGAGGTATTATACTGACCCTTTAAGTATGATAGTGTCTATACATTTGCAATTATTCACCCTAAGAGAGCGGTGAGTTTTTCTTTCTTCTTTTTTTTCCTTTTTCTTTTCCTTTTTTCCTATTGGAACCATGATACGGCATATTCAGTTTAGGAAAGACCTCTCATAGGGAAGGGCTTGGAAGCAATATCCATTAACCCATTCAGCGGAGACACCTCAAAGTAAATGCTGTAGACCCAATTTATTCACCAACTTAGCCTCATATTAAAACAGCTTTGAAATATCGTTAGCTGTTCATTACTCCAATATAATCGCACCTTGTATTTCAGTACACTTTCGTATTTTTCACTACACCATAATAACAGAATCGTATATATCATTTTCGTTTCAGTAATTTGCCATCGACCTAAATTCTCTGTTATTCAGATTTCAAAAACGCACTAAAACAAACGCAGAATTATTATCACGTTCACTTCCTATCGTTCAGAATTATGACACGGAAAAATATGTAAAACTATCGCCCAGGTTCAATTCTCATTATATACTGAGAATTATGGGACAAACCTAGTCATAGGGAAAAAATAATGTTCAGGTTCAATTCATATTACTGACAATTAACACACACACACACACACACACACACACACACACACACACACACACGCTAAAAATATCGTTCAGTTTCTTATCACTCAGACTACACACCGAAACATAAGCAAAAAATATCGTTCATGTTCAATCCCAACCACTCAGAATAACCAACTAACACCGACACATACTGGACGAAAAAGAAAAAAAAAAAAAGATACAATTCAGAATCATGGAACGCAGGGGTCTAAATAATAATTCTTTTGACGAATGTACTCCAACAGCTTGACTTCCCCATCAACTATACTCCGTTCACTTCATCTTGGCGTAAAAAATAATAATAATAATAATAATAATCTGCACAAATCTGAAGTGTAAGGGATTAACACTACAACAGGACATGATGCTAAACTCTGTCCACTCCGACTTATCCTAAAATTGTCATCTTTCCATCTCGCATGCTGAGCTGTAAACAATAGATTGAAATATATGGCTAGTCACGAATAAGTGGTATGTAAAGAATCCAGAGCCGTGATATTCTCTCTCTCTCTCTCTCTCTCTCTCTCTCTCTCTCTCTCTCGAAACAAGCTAAAAAAAATGGACAAAAATCTCTGCCAAATTAAAATGAACGAATTACATTTTTATTTGACTGAGTTTATTTCCCATTCACTTCTATTTCATCCTATATCCTCAGAAGCCGAGATAAATACCCCCCACTACCCATTCCCCCCTCCCTCCCTCCCTCTCTCTCTCTCTCCATCAAATAAATCGTGCCGGTAATCGCCTATTTAACCTTAAAATCGCTCGTTAATCTCTGTAAATCGCCCGGGGTTGCTTAGGAGTAGCGTGATGATGTGCTATAACTCAGACGCAGGTGAGAGAGAGAGAGAGAGAGAGAGAGAGAGAGAGAGAGAGAGAGAGAGAGAGAGAGAGACTTACTTTCAAGGTGAAAGAAGAGGAAGGAAGGGAAAAAAAAAAAAGAGAAGGACGAAGAAAGAGGAAAAAGGAATGAGACCATAAGGAAGGAACGACAAGCCTTAGTTATGAGCCTGGAGTCTCATTGGTTACTATTCAAATTCATCTCCAGTCTGATCCGTCCACCATGCCGAAAGGAGTTGGGGATCTGCATCAAGAAATGAGTATCCTTGGTTACTATTCAGATTCATCCAAGAAACCTTCATTCCTCTGTTCCTGCTTCCTCTTCACCTCTAACAGTAATTTTCACGGCTAATAAGATGACGTTATTACAAGAGTTACCATGGATTTCTTGGTGAGCCCTTTACCTCCCCAGTGAAGCTTACCATGGGGAAAGTAGTCTGATTTAATCATAATCGTAACTAATACTAATAATAATAATAATAACTGTAGTTATAGCTAGTAGCAGTAATACAATAATAACACGTGATTGAAGTACTGCCACGCAATACAAAGTCCGCTACATGATGATACCCATACATATGTACTGTGTATGCAATGTGGGTATGACAACAATACGTATGTACCGTGTACACAATATGGGTATGTAAAGACCTTGACCTTGGGAGTAGATGGCTGGTTGTTGCGCGCGACACACCGTCATAGTATGGGGAACAAAATCTGTCCATGCATGTAGAAGTTATAGAGCGGACACGAAATTGGGGACGGACTGACGGACGTACTGACGGAATCGCGCAAACCTATAGTCCCCGACCGGTTTGACCGGTAGGGGACTAATAATAATAATAATAATATGTTGACCGTTCCTATCTCAACGGTAAAATTAGCAATACTGACGACAAGAAATGAAGTCAACGAGGATGAAAGTGATGAAAATGACACCACGTAGAGAACAAAACAAGGCTGGAGTTATCAGGCAGACAACAATGATGGCTGATGTCAGACGTAACCCCACACACACACACACACACACACACACACACACACACACACACACACACATTCCTTTCTAAGCCTGTATCACTTTCCTATGAAGGCAGGCACGCAGCGCCCGTCTATCTACACATTTATCGTTCCAACTCTTTAACACATGAATTAATCGGTATTCTCAGGTTTTATGCATACAACTGATAACTCTGCAACAGTCATTCTCAACCTGTGTTTCCCTCTAATATGTCCAGGCATCTAGAAATAACTTATCTTGATTTTTTGTTTATTGTTCGACTTTATTATTATTATTATCATTATTATTATTGTTGTTGTTGTTGTTATTATTATTATTATTATTTAATATTATTGTTGTTCTTATAACTGTTGTGATTATTATATTTAGGATGTTTTTGCGTTCTCCAACCATCTGATTCTCTAATTGTTTGATTGTTTATTGCTGTTTGTGCTTTGATAACTTACTGATTAACCTTGAAAGAAATCTGTATGAAGCTCATATAAACCAGGACAACCAAAATTTATCATAAAATATATATATATATATATATATATATATATATATATATATATATATATATATATATATACAACCCGTATAAAGTTGGATTTTTGGATCAACAGGAAAATGATGACAAAATAAATCTATCAGGCACACGCTCTCCCCTCCGACGAGCAGCATCTGTTAAAAATCTCAAAAAGAATCACTATCAGCCGCTCTCACGCCCTCCAGTCTTATCTCTTATCTCCCTCTCCCGGGCCAAAACAGTGCTATACCCCCATTAAGCACGATGATTAATTTCGACCTTATGGACTTGCAACACAAGGGTGAAAGTTGGTAATTATTTTCAGGCGCCTAGAGGTCATTTAGCTACGGGGATTGATTAGGATGCTTTGTTTTGGTTGGCGGCCATCTTGAAAATTACGTTAAAAAATTGTGGATATTTTGGTTTGCCTACCCTTCGGCTCCGTCCACTTTCCCCTTTCATTTCGTCCGCATCCGAATCTGTACAAACGCTACGAAGCCCGTTTTCAAGGTTTAATGTAAATATGGCCGTGACGATATTGTGTGGAAGCTCCCTAACACCTTTCCCTAAGCGACCCATTTTGCTCATCACACCTTGCTGCTTCTTCTCCGTGTTACATGAGTCATTCTAATATCACCATACTCTGCATACGTAAAACGTGCAAAACGATATTATAGCCGGTCATACCCCAAAATAAATCGCTAAGGAAAAGGTGTTAGGGAGCCTCCTTACCCGACGAGAATACGGGCCAAGCAAGGTGTCTTTAGGAAATTAACACAGAAGAGGGATATACAAACGTTCCTCCCGACCTTCCCTATCGCCTGAAGGGAGGATGGTGGACAGAAGATGGGCAGACTGCAGACCACCGGGTTCACGTTTCAGATCAACCTAAACACACACACACACACACACACACACACACACACACACACACACACACACGAAATCGCATTTCATTAGGGCACCACCTCTCCCATTCACCATCGGTCTCGCTATATTATTATCTATTTATCTATCAATCTACTTATCTATCTATATTACACTAAAGGCCACGAAAAATGCTCTGCTTCAGGGTTTAATATCACAATTAATGTGTGTGTGCGTGTGTGTGTGTGTGTGTGTGTGTGTGTGTGTGTGTGTTTCCATAATGTATTCTGATCCTTTCTGTTGCCTTTCTTTACATTTTCTCTTCTTTCCTTCTTCCCATCTACCCTATGTTTCTCTTCTCTCTCTCTCTCTCTCTCTCTCTCCTACGTCCTGTTTCCTCCCCAAAATGATCTATTCACAGACTTAATGTATTCACAGAGAATAACTGCGGAAAAGGTCTCTCTCTCTCTCTCTCTCTCTGAGGCCTGGAACTGAAAACGTCTGGCAGGTGCAGTAGAATATAAAATGACGACTATGTACTGATGTTAAAGGAAAATACACCAGCTAGCCTACCACTACAAAAATGAGTGAGACTTGGGTGCATGGGGGGGAAAAATGATAAAAGAAGAACGTGTCTCTTTCCTTGTGCTCTGCCTTGGATATATTTCATTACTTTACTTGCAACACAAACAGCTCTTATAAACGAACCGGAATCATAAAATTTTCGTTTGATTAATTCCCCTCCTATTGTTGACTCCCTACACTTCCTCCTCGCCATTATCTTGAATCACTAATACATTGGACACTAATGTTAAACTCTGCAAGAAAATAAATAAATAAATAAATAAATAAATAAATAAATGTATATACTTAACGCTGCATGTTGTGACTCTCGAATTAAACGAATAATAACCTGAGTTCTTTTGTCGCACTTTCATTAGGACAGATGAGTTTTGACGACACCGAGACATATCTATCAGGTAATAATATGATTTGCATTAAAAAAAAAATGAGATGGAAAGACAAGGCAGCAGAGAAAACGGGGAAAGGTGGCCCAGAACATACCTAGGTTCAGATGAAAAATGGCCTTAAATTAGAGTAACCACAAGGACCAATCTCCCTCGGTCTCTTTGGTCTGCTTCTGATGACGGGTGACATTTGGGTCATGAATGAAGGTGGAAATGTTGAATATTCATCAGGAAGGAAGTCAAGAGGGAAAAAATGGAAGGACAAAAAAATTAGCATAAAGGTGGCAATAATCTGTGGTTTCCTTGCAGTGGCGGAACAATGGACGCTTTTGTGGGTTGTTGAATATTCATTGGTGTGTGTGTGTGTGTGTGTGTGTGTGTGTGTGTGTGTGTGTGTGTGTGTGTGTGTGTGTGTGTGTGTGTGTGTGTGTGTGTGTGTGTGTGTGAGAGAGAGAGAGAGAGAGAGAGAGAGAGTTAACAATACGGAAAGAAAAAATATGGATAAATAGATAGACAGATAGATAGACAGATGGGATGCAGGAAGGAAGACGGTTCACATATGGACGAAGGACGAGGCAGGACAGGTGGAGAGGCAGGTGAGGTAGTGAGACAGGTAAGTGGTGAGGTACGTAGGAAGTGAGGCAAGTAGGTAGTGAGGCAGACAGGTGGAGGCATATGAGGCAGCCAGACAGGTGAAGTAGTGAGGCAGGAGATTTTGTGAGACAGGCAGAAAGTGAGGCAGGAAGGTAGTGAGGTAGGAAGGCAGTGAGGCAGGCAGGGTAGTCAGGTTCCCACGATGGAGTGAGGCAGGGTAGCCAGGGTAGGCAAACTGTAGGCACCACGACACTGCTCCTGCCTCGCCACCTCACGACCCTGCCTTCCCCGCGGCCTGCCTCATGGGGGGAGGGGGAGGGGGATGTGAAGTGATGATTTACTGAGAATAACGGAGAGAGAGAGAGAGAGAGAGAGAGAGAGAGAGAGAGAGAGAGAGAGAGAGAGAGAGAGAGAGAGAGAAACAGGGAAAAAAGGAATGATGCTGGTTAAGGGAAGGGGAAAATGAGGAGTAACAAAGGGAGAAGAATAAAGAAAAAAAAAAGAATGGCATAGAGAAATGAGTGCAAATAGAGGAGGGAGAAAGAAGAGGAGACAGAGATTACAGTGAGGGAGGGAAAGAGAAAAGAAGGGAGAAGGAAGGAGAAATTATAGTAAGCAACAGGGAAGGGATGGAAGGGAGAGGAAGAGAATAAGACGGAAATATGGAGAAATAGGGAAATAATGTACCGGTGTATAAATAAAGAGGGAGACAGAGAATGCAGGAAATTATTAAAGTATGACACGGGGACTACAGACAGAGGTAGGCACGATAAGGCAGGATAGGTAGGCATGGCAGGGGTAAGGCATGGATAGGTAAGGCAGAAAAGGCAGGTATGACAGGGTGGAGGAAGGCAGGGATGATAAGGGTAAGACATAGTAAGCAAGGCAGAAAAAGGAGGGGAAGAAAATACTCATAACCAGTGTTGGCACAGGGAAAGGGTAGGCAAGTCGAGGCGAGGCAGGCACGGCAGTTAGGCATGACTGGATGTAGGCACGATACGGCACAACACGAAGGCATATTAGGAGCAGACAGGACAGGCAGACATGACATGGAGAGGCAGGGCACAGGGATAGGCAGAACAGGGGTAGGCAGGGCAAAGGTGAGGCGCTGGGAACACCTTCAGGCTGCCTAACACTTCCTCACGATCTCGCTCAAATCAGTCAAGCATTTTTTTTTTTTTTTTTTTTTTTCCCCCCGGGTACTCTGACCAGGGTAGCAATTTCCGGCACCAAGATGTGGACTTCTGGGTACAGTTCACCAGTGGGCCATCTTGCCACTGTGGCCCTCTCTCTCTCTCTCTCTCTCTCTCTCTCTCGTTCTTTATGAATTATGTATGTATGTATAACGTATATTTACCTCTCTATCTATCTATCTATCTATTTATCGACAAACTGACAAAGTACATAAATTAACAAGAGAAAGGGACAAACTGGATACAAAAAATACAGGAATAATAAAAGAACTGATAATAAAAAATAATAATGAACGAGGAAACAGTGGAGTATATACCGGTAAGGAAAGGGAAGGGAGAAAAAAGGAAAGACAGATGAAATGGGAAAGGAAAGGAAAGGAATGGCATAGGAAAACGAGAGAAAAGAAGACAATGGAGAGAGAGAGAGAGAGAGAGGAAAGGGAAAAGGTAGAGTGAAAATACCCGTGGGAAAGTGAGAGGGAGGAAGAGAGAGTGAGAGGGATGGAGAGAAGGGGAGTGGGAGGTGTGGAGGGAAGGAGGGAGGGATGGAGGAAAAAACGTCAGGTAGGCAGGTAGCAAGATCGTGAGGTTGAGAGGCAAGGTTAGGCAGAGAGAGAGAGAGAGAGAGAAGGGAGAAACGGGCAAGGAGGATAACAGGAAGAAATGAACAGGGAGAGAAGGAGGGAGAGTGGGATAGGCAGGGAGATAGGCAGAGAATGTGAGGGAAGGTGTGGGAACTAAACAAGGAAGAAGGTAAGAAGAGACGGTAGGAGTGAGAAACAGATAAGGAAGAAAGGAAAACTGGAGACGATATCAAGGCGGGAGAGGATGGATGGGAAAGAGAATAAGGCAGGGAGAAGGGAGGACAAAGGATAGAGGAAAGCAGGAACATGGAGGTAGGGAGAAAGGGAGAATAAAGAGAGAGGGACGCATGGACAGGCAGAGAGGGAGGGGGGGGGGTAGAATGGGAGGAAGCTTTGTGCGGGTAGAGACAAGGCAGAAATAAAAGAAGAAGCATCAAAATATCTAGCAATAAAAAACAAAACCAACAGTATCATCAAGGAAAACCACAACAATCTATTGGCATTGTTTTGACGGTGAGATGGGGAGGGGAGGGGGGTCCTGACTCGAGAGGGAGGGGGGAGTGGTGGGTGGGGGTAAGTGATGAGGAGAGATGGCAGGGGGGCATCAAACTTACTCTAATCTCATAACAAAAAGTATTATTTGTTATGAAGGCAATGGACAAATTACCGCTTAAAACGTTCACGAAATATAGAGATAAAATTAAAGACAGACACTCAGGCAGACACAAAAAGACAATGACAAACAAAAACGCAGAAAAGGGGGGCCAAACAGGCAGACACAAAAACCAAAACACAAGCAGACAGACAAACGCGCAGACAGGAGGTAATAACAGATATACTCAGAAAATGATAACACTCAGCAGTTATTATCTGCACTAGGCTGAGAAAAATACAGTACTGGGCTTGGTAATTACGGCAGTGACTTGTGGTAGTGGTGAAGGTGGCATTGATAAAAGTAGTGATGATGATGATGATGATGATGATGATGATAATGATGATGACGATATGAAAACAGCATTTAAAAAATATAGCTATAATGGCAAATGTGATAATAGTGAGAGAGAGAGAGAGAGAGAGAGAGAGAGAGAGAGAGAGAGAGAGAGAGAGAGAGAGAGAGATAAGGTGATGGGTAGTGGAGCAGGTATACAGGGAGGGTGGGTGTTAATTACAGGTGCGCCGGGCCCTACACCTGAGCCATTAGTCAACAAGCTGAGAACACCATCTACCTGTCAACCCGTTCACGAGATCATGGTAGAGGTGATGATGATGATGATAATGATGGTGCTGGTGGTGCTTACAGGCAGGATGATGGGGATGGTGAGAGTGGTTAAGAGGGTCGGGTAGCGGCAGTGACGATAATGATGATAATGATGATGATGAAGTGGTGATGGTTTTGTAATGGGGATGTTAAGCTTAATAAGGGTGGTGATAGAGGTGTTGGTGAGTGGTGATGGTGTTGGTGAGTGGTGATGGTGTTGGACTGATGGTGACAGAGGCGAAGTGATGACGGCAGCAGTAAGGATGATAATGGTGATGAAGGTAATGGGAGTGATGAGGCTGGTGGAGACGTCATGATGGTGATAGGAAAGCTATGGGTGATGATAATGTGGGTGAAGGTGATGATAGTGGTGAGGGTAGCGAGGGGAGGGTATTGGTGGTGAAGATAGTGATGGTGTGGTGATGGTATGGTGGCGGTGAGAAGTGTGAATGGTGAAGGTTGTATGTGAATGGTGACTGAATTAGATAGGGAAGTGATGACAGTGATGATAATGGTGATAATGTGAGATGGTGATGACGTGAAATGGTTGTAGTGAGGGTGATGATTAAAGTGTGATGAATGGGATGATTATGTAGCTCTAAGCTGAAGATTCGTGCGTAAATCTCTCTCTCTCTCTCTCTCTCTCTCCATTACGTCTGTCTACCTACCTACCTACCTACCAACCTACTTACCACTCTACCTAGCTACAGTACTATCTATTTACCTCACCATTCTTATCACTGACTTTCCTCTTCCCTCCTCTTCCACCTCTCCAACATCCATCTTTCACTCCACTCCCTCTCATCTCTCCTCCCCTTTCCTTTCACCTCCCACCCCCTCCCCTCCATCCCCTCGGCTCTCTGCGTGTTTTTACCCTCCCTCCTGTACCTCCGGGTCATCTCAGGCCGCAGCATAGGCATCTTCAGCCCTGAGGGTGAGGGGGGGTGAGGGGAAGGAGATTGAAGATGAGAGAGAGAGAGAGAGAGAGAGAGAGAGAGAGAGAGAGAGAGAGAGAGAGAGAGAGAGAGAGAGAGAGAGAGAGAGAGAGAGAAATAATAAGAGGTAGGCAGGTGTATGGATGTGTATATGTACGTATGTATGAGTGTATGTATGTACAGTATGTATGCATGTAGAGAAGTAGGTAGGTACGAAGACAAGGCAGGCATGTATGTACCTCTGTATGTAAGTAGACAGAGTGGTAGGGATGCCGGCAAAAAATATGGGTAGATAGGTAGGTACGAAGGCAGGAAGAATAATAGGTAGCTGGGTGGGTAGATAGGTAGAATGATAAGAAGGGTGATTGCAGGGAATTATCCAGTAAGGTAGGTGGGAAGGTAAGCGGGTGGATGAATGGGTAGGATGATATATTGGGTGGTTTGCATAGGCGGGCGGATGGATGAATGGATGGATGAACAGACAGGTGGATGGAGTCGGCAAGTAAGCATCACCATTAGTTCACAATTATCCTCTCTGTCATCACCATCATCACCACCACCATCACTCAACCCTATTATTATCAATCACCTCGTCTTTCTGATTCCTGGTAATACTGTTTTTGGGACACAGGTGAAAATTAACTCAAACACCTTCTATCGAGTCTGGAACAAATCTTTAATATCCACACTGCCCTCCTATGCTCTTCCCTCTGTGTCTTCCGGCCGTTCTACACCTGCTTTTGTAGACGGTCACTGTTCTCACTGTAAGTCTACCTACAATGGTGTTCTTCAAGGATCTGTCTTATATCTACAACCTTCTAAGCTGTCTATCTAAGTCTGTCTACAAGTTATGATTTTGTCCTTC
The DNA here is from genome assembly GCF_032717465.1 of Coenobita brevimanus. Taxonomy (NCBI): domain Eukaryota; kingdom Metazoa; phylum Arthropoda; class Malacostraca; order Decapoda; family Coenobitidae; genus Coenobita; species Coenobita brevimanus. The sequence goes on along the minus strand of NC_137025.1, from coordinate 5,252,841 downwards.
ACTTTTCCACCTGGTTCTCACAGCGTTATCACGTCAAGATAATATTCAATGGACGGGACATTGGCACACCTGTGATTCGCCTATGATGTCCAAGTAGGGCAAAAGAAATACCGCTTTTAATAGCTCCAAAGTAAATCTCTCCACACACCACAAACACTAACCTTCACACACACACACACAAAACCTACCACCACCAACACACATACAGCCCTTCCACCACAGCTTACAACCCTGCCAACATCTCTGCCACCACACACCCCTCTGCCACCCCTGCCATCAGCACCTGCCGCCACGTAGCATTAGGGCATTAGTCACAGGCAGGGCAGGGCAGGGTAGGGCAGCTAGGCAGGACAGGGGTAAAAAACGGAGTGGCTACTGACAAGGAGGGAAAGGTATTGTAATGTGGGTGGGGGATGGAAAGGGGGTGGAGGGAGGTAGGACTGGAAGGAGGGAAGAAGAGGAGAAAGGGATGGAAGAAGGGAGAAGAAGGAGCGATTGGAGAGAGGGATGGATGGGAGGGGAATATAAGGGGTCGTGTGGAAAAGGGGGGAGGGGAAGAATCAGGGAGGGGGGAGAGGGGGTGCGGGTAGAAAACGGGGGTGGGTGGGAATAGAGGGGGAGGCAGAATGGACTGGGAATAGAAAGGGGGTGAGAGGGGAGAAAGGAGGGAGAAGGGAAGGGAAGTGGAAGCAGGATGGAAATGGGGCGAAAAGAGGATGAAAAGAGGGGAGTGAGGGTGGAAAGAGAAGGGAAGTGGAAAGTGGGGCATGGTGAGAGGGCAGAGAATGGGTGGAAGGGAGTGGAGTAACGGTGGAGACTGAGGGTAAGGAGGGATGAACAGGGCGGTGGAGAGAGGAAGGGTTTGTGAAGGTAGAATGAGAGCAAAGAAACGGAAGAAGGGCAGATGCGGGTAGACAGAATGTGGAAGGAAAGCAGAGAGATAGTGAGAGGGAGGGAGGATGGAAAAGTGGCAGTACAGTACAATGGAAAGCAAACAGCAACAGGGCCAGTGATCCATTCGAGGCTGTTTGTGAGAAAGAGCACTATCTAATTCCCTGAGCAGAAGATAGGGGTAGGAAAGAAAGAAGGATAAGAGTAAAGGGAGTGGGGAAACCGCGAGAAGAAGTAGAGGGAATGAGGAATATGGGACAGAGAGGGAGGGATAAGGGGAGGGGACAAAGGGTGAAGAAAGGGTAGAGGGGGTGATAGTGGAGAAAGGATTGGAGATAGGATGGAGGAAGGTAAAGAGTGGGTGTGGAAAGAAAAGGGAGAGAGTGGAACTGGACAGAGAGGGGGTGAGGGAAGAGTGGGTGAGTGGATGAAAGATAGGAGGGATGAAGAGGAGGGTGAAGGAAGGTAGAGGAGGGATGGAGATGGATGAGCAGGTGAATGAAAGGTGAAGGAGGGGTGGAAAGAAGGAGGGATGCAGACGGAAAATATGCCGGTGGAGTGAAACTGGGTGACCTACTTTCCACAGACTGGTTTTCAGATACCAGACCTTGGACTGTAATCTCGTGGACTTAGAAGGCTCCCAAACGCCTATTCCTAAGCGGCGTTTCATCCCTTATTATAGAATGAGACGTCAAGCAATATCTTCTCCTTTACTGTTATTTTCTGTTTGATTTGCAGTGTGACGTGGAATAAGTATTAAAAAGATCAATGCTGTCTCTCTGGAAAAGTATCTTGTTTATTTTATCTACATGTCTATCTACCAATTTATCACTTGCTGTCTGTCTGTCCACACGTGAGGGTTGCGTGTGCGTGCGGTTGCGGGTTGCGTGCGTGTGTGTCCAGGTAGCAACAATAGGAGTGTCTTGGTACACCTTTAGGCTCAGGTGACCAGATTCTTTATCCTTACCCTTACCTACACCTTTCGCTCTCTCCCTCTCTCTCAGTGCAATATTTTCTCTTACAATAGTTTATCTTTTTAGGAATATTAATTTTCCTCTCTCTCTCTCTCTCTCTCAGCTCGAAGGCCAACGCTCTATCCATCTACCCACCCTTCTATCCATCCACTCACTCATCCTCTCACCTACACTATCTACTTACCTCTCATTCTCACTCATTTTCCTTTATCTCTTTATTCATTATTCACTCATTAATGTTTCTACGCACCAATCTATGCTCCACTTTACTTACCCACTCATCTATCCACCTACAAGCCTCGTCATCCACTCATCCACATACGTAACCTTTCAATCTACTTGCCTATCCACCTACCTATCGTCCCTCAACAAGGCTACCTGCCCATCCACATAGCTACCCACCCTCCCATCCCTTCTCCTACCCACATACCTATCCACAGGCCTGCCCACCCACCCACTTGCCCTAATACCTATCCATCTATCCACTTACCTACCTACTTACCTAATATACCTTCCCCCTATCAACCTACCTACCTACCTTCCCAACTCTCGTCTTCCAAACCATAAACTTGCCCACCAACTACGCATACCTCTCCTTCCTACCCACCTGTTCACCGATCTACCTGCCTACAACTTATTCATCGATCTATCTACCCAGCTACTCACGTATACGCTTTCCTGACCAATCATTTACTCACTAATCTATATATCAACCCATCTACCTACCCACCAATCTATTTATCTACACACCTACTTACCGATCTATCTCTCTCCATCCACCTACCCACCCACCAATCCACCTACACTCGCCAATCTCTCTCTCTCCACCCACCCACCTAACAACCCACCTATCCATGTACTGTACACTTTCTCCTACCACCCACTTGCCCATCCACCCACCTACCTACCAATATCCTCGCCTACCTCATCACCCACCTACGAAGCTACCCACGTATAACCTCTCCTACCCACTTACCCACGAACATGCTCTCACGTTCCTCCTCTTCCTCGCCCACCTACCCACCCACCTACCCACCTAGCACTTCGCCTGGAACGGGGGTCGTGGTGTGGCAAGTCTTTATACACCACTATCATGACAACGACCATAACGACCACTGCAACCATCACCTGTCACACCACAACCGCAGTCCATGTTACTACACCACACCTACCGCAACCACAGTCACCACCACTACCACCACCACTACAAGCACATGTCACTGCTACAACTACAACCATCATCATCACAACTATAACCACCATCATCACAACTACCACCATCACCACAACTACCATCATCACCACAACTAGCACCGTCACCACAACTACCACCATCCTCACAACTACCACAATCACCACTAGCACATGTCACTGCTACAACTACAACCACCAACACCGTCATCACATCAACCACCATCACCACTACTATTTGCCACTACCACAACTACCACCATCACAACAAGTACGGAACCAATCATCTTCATCACATCACCGCTACCACCACCACAAACAGAACCATCACTGTCACCACCATCTTCTTAACCACAAGTGCCACCATCATTACCACAACCATAACCACCACCAAAACCACCACAACCGTCATCAGAATCAGAGCAACCATCACCACACCTACCACAACAACCACCCACAACCCAACCAATCACCACAACCACAACAGGAAGCACCTCAACAACCACAATCAGACGCACAACAATCACCACAGCCAAAAGTACCACCAAAATCCAAATAACTATCACAACAGCCATTTTTCACATCACCACAACCACCACCACCACATCCACCACAGCCACAACTACCACCACCACCACCACAACCACAACCAGCATCCCGGATCTTACGTGTAGGATGAAACGTCTTGCAGCACTTAATTCCACATAATCTGTCCGCCTTAACTGTGAGAAGCCGACAGCGGTAAGTGCGGGGTGAAGAATGACGTGAGAGAGAGAGAGAGAGAGAGAGAGAGAGAGAGAGAGAGAGAGAGAGAGAGAGAGAGAGAGAGAGAGAGAGAGAGAGAGAGAGAGAGAGAGAGAGAGAGAGAGAGAGAGAGGAAAGGAGAGATGAGAAGAAGGGTGAGAAGGAGGTGAGGAAAGGAAAAGGAATGTCAAGAGACGGATGAGACAGAGGTGAGGGAGAGAGGAAGAAGAGGGGGTGAGAGGTGAGGAGACAAAGGTGAGGGATGAGAGATGAAGGGAGGAGGGACAGAGGTGTAAGGGGAGAGGAAAATGAGGTGAAAAGGGAAAGTGAGGTGTAAGGAGAGATGTAAATGGGGAAAGGTGATTTTATATATGTTATAGGTGTAGTTTTTTTTTTTTTTTACGAAACTTAGCACAGAAGTAGGCCCCTGGTAACATTATATAAACGAAAAGCCTCAAGCTGCCTGTTTGGGTTCCGAATCATGCACGCAGAACCAGACCTTCACCTCGACTGGCACACGACACCAACATACCACCATCCTCCACCAGCATACATACCAAACTAATGCAGGTAAGTACAAGAGGTGCTGACAACCATCAAGTAAATACTAGTACACTACAACTCATACACAGGTCGAATTCTGACCTTACCCTGTGACCCTGACCTTTGGTCATTCTCAAAATCGAATCCCTTCATCCTTGGTTTACCCGGAACTCTCCCACCAAGTTCGGTAAAATCGCATAATAACTGTTTAAGTTTACTTTACCAAGGGACCGTGACCCTTTAAACTTGTCCTTAAAAAAAAAAGAAAAAAAAAGTGGGTTAATTCCTTAGCTGACCCTCATTTCTTTCACCAAGTGTGGCTGACATTGGATCAAAACTGTCTGATAAAATTACTTGCTTAAGTATAATTTGGTCCCAATATTACGTAATTACTTAATGAAAAAAAAATCAATGAACAGAATAAGATGTTGAGTAGCTGTAAACATCAGAAAGGTATATAACAAAAAACCTTCTCGATCGTGTTAAACTAATACACTACCCGGCATGAACTTAAACGAAATGAAAAGTACAGGCTGAACCACTGGAATGGCGGCAAGAAGGAAATACCGGTACATTCATTCAGTAATACTCAAATAACTTGCCCTCATGCACAGACTAGGCCGTATCTCTCGCTGCCTTAGGAGACTCCCAAACACCTCTTCCCTAACGTTTCAACACTCACTTTATTATTTTTTCTCTCTCTTTTATTTTTTTTTTCTGTACCGTAAGAGTCCACACATAAAAGTACCAGATGCTTCACCTTAGTATAAATAAATCGTCTGATGGTAGTAAGAAAAGGAGAGGTGCAGGGGACACTTATAAATACATGCAATACGGCCCATAAATAAGGTAACGAGAAATAGGAAAACCACAGTAAATATGGAAACACGATAGAGGAAAAACACGTTAAATAAGGTACCGCGAAAAAGGAAAATCACGCTACTTACGTCCGTGTTACGTCGAGGTCTGTGTCGCGAAAACCCCTTCACCGTCACCAC